>NW_021145550.1:0-28917 GCF_002837175.3 Physeter macrocephalus
CACAAATCCCCCACCGTCCAACCGGCCCAGCCCTTCACAGCTCCCCCAACTTCTAAGCAGCCGGCTCCACCTCCGCGACCCCTGCCCATCACCACCACCACCGGAGGTCAGAAACTCTTGGCCCAGGGGCCCGATCCAGCCAATCCAGCCAAAGCCGTGCTTGCTTTGACCTCATAGTAATTTTTATTTTGAATTAAAATTAATTCCCATCATTTAAAAATCGGTAGTTTTCACAGACAAATCTCCATTTCCAGCTTAGTTCGGAAAAGAGGAGGCTCAGGCGGAAGCCTCTCCCCTTCCATTGCCGCTTGGCAGCGGCCTTGCCGGAGCACTGGCCTGCAGCTCGCCCCAGTCCCCACCAGGCCAGCCTGCCTCGCCCTGGAGGCCTGTGCCTTGTCACGCTGGCACCTGGCCTTTCACACACCGGCCCCCGCCCCGTGCCTTTGCAGGTCCCTTTCCATAGGATACCCACCCCCACCCCTTGAGGCCCTCTCCTGGGAAGACTGCGGACCTCCACACCCACAGCCGGTGGCCACCCAGCCCCTCACAGCCCCCCGGGAGGTGGTGGCGCCTGCCCTGTCCTGCCTGATTCCTTGCTGGCTGGCACTGTGGCCTCTGCGGCTGCGCCCTCGCCACGGGGCTGCTGCTCTCTGGCTCGATTCTCCTTCCCATCCTGGCTCTGGGCCTGGCCCACAGTAGGCACTCAGTAAGTGCTGGCTGAGCGGCAACCGAAGAGGAACAGCCGGACTGGGATTCCACAAGGCGGCCTGGGCCATGGCGGGCACAGGGCACGAGTCCCTGCAGCTGATGTTCATTTTAAAAGCCCCAAATGTTCATTCCGGGCGGCTCTTGCCAACCAAGGAAACTAATGATTTCCACGCTTCATTTTTCTCCACCTTAATCCCCACTGCCAAGGTTTCAGGGCCTCTGCTGCTGCTGCCCTCAGACTGGCATCAAATCCCTCCCTGAAGGTGCAGTCCACCTGGGGAGTGTCCAGGAGGCTCAGGGAGGGCCCAACTGTGCCTCCCTCACCCTTGTGAGGTCACAGCAGGCTTCAGGGCCACAGATCTGAGGTGAGAAGCTGGCCAGTGCCCATGGGGGGAACAGAGTAGCCCAGAGAGCCCTCCTGGGCTGGTGCAGCTGTGATGACTCCCCTGGGCAAGTGTCTCCGGTACCCCTTCATCCTACTGCTTCCTGAGCAGAAGACAGGAGGGTGCCAGGCAAGAGCCACCCCTCTCCAGCTACCAGATACACCACAGAGTTTTCTAAAAAGCTGTGTCACAAATCCAGCCAGATACCAGGATCCCATCTTACAAAGAAACAAGTTCAGAGAGGGCGACCTTGCTAAGGTCACAGGCTGTAGGGTACTAAGCCAGGGCCTTTGTGGCCCTCCAGAGTGTCCCTGCCCCGTAGCAAAGCGAGACCCCCTCAGGGCTGTATCCAAAGCTCAGTCTAGGAGGTGGGACTGGTCTGTAATGGAGGAGATGCAGGCACCTCGATCCCAGAGCTGGTTCTGGGCAGGCCTCCCTCGCAGAGCCTTGCACACCTGAGCCAACGTCTCAGGACCCTGTCCCCATCTCCTCAACCACCCCCTGGCCACAGTGGCCCAACCAGGTGCCCTTGCAGTGCGGGGCCAGGAAGCAGGCCTGGCTCAACAGCCAGCAACCCTGAACAAGTCAGAAGCACCTTCCTGGGCTTGGGTGTGGCCATCTGCAACATGGGAGAGCAACCCAGCCTCTATGGGCTTTCGTGTCTGTGCCAAACACGACAGCAGATGAGGAGGGAGAGTCAGGAGGTTAAGTGCTTAGGTTCTGAGGTGAGCTGGTCTGAGTTTGCAGTCAAATGCTCTGCCCCTGATCTATACCCCCTGAGCTGGGCTGAGTTTGAATCCTGACTTCCCAACCTCTCAGCTGTGACTCACCCACTTGAGGCCTCAGTTTCCTTCTCTGTAAAAAGTGTAGGAGCAGATCATAAGACGATCAACTGACTTCAGAGACTGTAACGGGGCTGACGTGGGACAGTGCGTGTAGAGCCACTCAGCACAGCCTGGCAGTCATAAGGTTCAAAGGCTTATGACCTTGACCAGCAATAGTGAAAAGCATGGGCCCTGGAGGGTTCACATCCTAGCTCTACTGAACCAGCCGTGTGGTCTCAGGCAAGTTGCACAAACTTGCTGGGCCTCGGTTTCCTTGTCTTTAAAATAGGAATATTAATGACAGTTCCCACACCATCTGGTTGTGCTGTAGATTAAATTAGACAACTCAGGTCCGATGTTTAGAACGGTGCCTGGCACCTGGAACACTTAGACGGCATTAGCTCGCTGCTCATTGCTCTCAAGATTAGTAAAGGCAGCCAGTCCCAAGCTCAAGGACCCAGGACAGTCCCTTGACCGCAGGCCGGGGAGCCCCAAGGCTGCCTAGCCTAGAGGCCTTGGTAGCAGTGATTGGCAGTGGGGAGGGAGGACTAGCTGAGTCCCTCAGGGTCCAGGATTGTCCTGGAGGCAGTCCTGTCCAGAGAGAGGCCCACCTGGACAGAGGGGTGAGGGACCCTTACAGAGGCCTTTCCTGACCCCCTAACTTCAGTACTTCCCGATCGTCCCATCTTACTGTCTCTGTAGTAACGATCAGTATTTTAAATCATCTTTATTCACCTGTGGATGGTCTGTCTGTCTTTGCCCTCCCTCCACATAAGCTCTGTGAGGACGGAAATTTTTGTCTGTCTTGATCCTTGTCATATCTGAGTCAGAGCCAAGCACATAGTAGGTGCTCAACAAACATTTGCCACCAGAAAAGAATGAGCAGATGATAACATTTAGCCAGATGGGTGCGATGGCAGAGCTCCCCTTCCCAAAAGACAACCCAGCCCAGCGGCTGCCCCCTTGTTAGCTCCGTCCCCCGCAGCGGGGGTCGGGGGGCCAGAGGCCTCGCCACTCTGGAGCCAGGAAGCATGTCACTGTCACTGCAGGGCAACTGGGCCTCTTGGGTGAGGGAGGGCCCCAGGCAACTTTCTGGCTCACAGCTCATTTCAGAGCTGCCTGGTGACACAGGCGGGCCCACAGGCTCGGGAAGGCCCCGTTCCAGCAGATGCAGCCTGGGACTCCTGCCCTAGAGCCCCGCAGGGCTTCTCCACCCCCGGAACTGGAGGGGTTTCCAGGCTGAGTCCCAGGATGTCATCTGGGGGCTGGGCTACCACCCCCTCCCCAGCCACAGTCCCCTCACGTGTGCACGGCACTCCCCCGTTACAGTTTACAAAGTGCGTTCACAGACATTATCACATCGGCTCCTAAACGCCCCCTAAAAACCACAATAAATCTCTCGCTCTGGCTCCCAAGCCCACCGGCTGCTGCGTAATCAGCAATCAGCAAGCAGAGGGGCCTCAGGGCCCAGAGCCTGCCAAAGCCGACACCAGCAGGGGCAGAGGGGGTTCCACGTGGGCGGGTGGCAGGTGGTGGGTGGCAGGCCCAGCTGGGGCGCTGCGGGGAGCGAGGAGCAAGCCTGAGGCCCGATCCTGCAACGAAGAAAAACGCTGTCTGGGAGCGTAGCCAGCAGGGCTGGAGGGGAGAGGTCTGGGAACCAGACTGAGGGGCGGGGCAAAAGTTAGGGAGGGGACAGGGGGGTTCCTTAGCACTTAGGACCTCAGCGGGGCAGGTGGGCCCATGGCGAGGCACCAGGGGCCCAGGGACAGGCAGCCTCACCTGGCTTTTCACCCGCTTCTCTCCACCCCTGAGATAACAGCCCTGACCAGTTAGTTCCCCAGTGTGCCAGGCCTTCGTGCTTGCTGTCCTCTGCCCGAATGCCTTTACTGCCTTTTTGACATCCTAACCCTCCCTGAAGGACAGTTCAGAACTCTCCCACCTGTAGATCCCTCCCGAGCTTCCGGAGGCTGCACCTCAGGCCTCAGCTGTGCCTGGGACCCCTCTCCTTGAATTGTCAGGCCCCTTTCCCTCTTTGTACCTTGTGCCCCTGAGGGCAGCAGCTTTGCAGGGGTCCAGAGCCAACCTCCCTCCCCACCCCCCACTTCCTCCCGACACACACTGAGTCACAGGCAATGGCACGAGGCTGGGGGCTGCTGGCTGGCCGAACACCCCAGACCAGATGGCTGTAGAGGGAGGTGAGACCCCCACGACAGGCCCAGCCAGCGCCGCTCCTGTGTTTTCAGCCCAGCACCCAGCTCCAGGCAGCCACCGAAAAAGAACTCCCCAACGTCTGAGCCAAATCAGCCAGCAGCCATGGTTGGGTTTTGTTTTCTTTTACCATTTGCCTTGATTCTCAAAGTTATAGGAGCTCAGCTTACAAACTGTGGAAGGTTCAGGAAAGTTTAAATAAGCAGGGCGAGGGAGGGCCTGGCCCGAGGGGCCTGTGGCTGCCCTGGCAGGCGTCCCTCCCGCAGACAAGCCTGTGTCTTCCCCCTGCTGCCTGCCCATCAGGCGGGTGCCCGGGCAGGCTACGGGCTTGACCTCTGGGAGGCAGAGGCAGCTGATCTGTCGCAGCTGAGATTGTGGCTGTGTTGCAGAGGGCGTGAAACAGGTGGCAGCTTCTCTGCGGTCACCTCTGAAAGGATTGGCGTGTTCCCTTTTCCTTGATATGAAAACCAGCTGCTGGGCCCGGGCCCCGGTGGGCGGAGACACCGTAGTTCCTGTGAAGTGTCCATCATGCGGTGTCTCAAGTGGGTCAAGGCAGTGGACGCGAGGGAGCTGGAGGCGGAAGGTGACGCCGGAGTCCCTCTCTGAGACCTCGGAGACGGCATCCGGGACTGGGAGTGCGGAGCTCAGGGAAGCCCAGGGCCTGGCTCCTCAGCCTGGTGTCCCAACTCCTTTTCCCTGATGAGGGATTTGTATCCAGAAATATAAAGACCTCTTACAACCCAACGATAAAAGGACAGGAATTCCCTGTCGGTCCAGTGGTCAGGACTCGACACTTTCACTCACGTGGTCTGGGTTCAATCCCTGGCTGGGGAACTCAGATCCTGCAAGCCGCATGGCGCAGCCAAAAACCAAACAAACAAAACAAAACAAACAAACGAAAAACAATAAAAGGACAAATAACCCAATTTTGAAATGGGCAAGGAATATGAACAGACATTCTCTGAAGAAGATGTGTAAATGGCCAAGAAGCACGTGAAAAGGTGCCTAACATCATCAGTCATTAGTCAAAACCACAATGAGATACCATTTCTCACTCACTGGGATGGCTGTAATCAAAAGACAGGCAATAACAAGTGTTGCTGAGAGGATGTGGAGAAATTGGGACCCTCATACACAGCTGGTAGGAATGTAAAATGGTGCAGCCACTGTGTAAAACAGTCTAGCCACTTGTCGAAAGGTTAAACAAAGAGTTACTATACAGGGACTTCCCTGGCGGTCCAGTGGTTAAAACTCTGCACTTCCACTGCAGAGGCCACGGGTTTGATCCCTGGTCGGGGAACTTGATCCCAGGTGCCGTGCGGCACAGCCAGAAAGTTAAAAAAAAAAAAAAAGAGTTACCATATAACCCAGCAATTCCACCTCTAGGTATCCACTCAAGAGAAATGAAAACACACATCCATACAACAATTTGTACAGAATGTTTGTAGCAGCATTATTCATAACAGGTCCCAAATGGAAAAAACCCATCTGATGAATGGATGAATAAAATGTGGAAATGTGGTCTATCCATTCAATGGAATATTATTTGGCCATAAAGAGGAATGACGTACTGATTCATGATACAACATGAATGAATCTTAAAAAAAAAAAAAAATTATGCTAAGTGAAAGAAGCCAGACAAGAAAGGTCACATATTGTCTGATTCCATTTATGTGAAATGTCCAGAACTGGCAAATCCATAGGGACAGAAAGTAGATTAGTGGTTACTCAGCCCTGGGAGTAGGGAGAAATGAGGGATTACTAATGGGTACAGAGTTTCTTTGGGGGATGATGAAGGTGTTTTGGAATTAGATAGTGGTGATGGTTGCACAACTCTATAAATATGCTAAAAACTAGTGAATTATACACTTAAAAAAAATATATATTTATTTTTGGCTGCGTTGGGTCTTCGTTGCTGTGCGCGGCCTTCTCCTTGCGGTGGCTTCTCTTGTTGCAGAGCACGGGCTCTAGGCGCGCAGGCTTCAGTAGCTGTGGCTCGAAGGCTCTAGGGCACAGGCTCAGTAGTTGTGGTTCACGGGCTCTAGAGCGCAGGCTCAGTAGTTGTGGCGCACGGGCTTAGTTGCTCTGCGGCACGTGGGATCTTCCCGGACCAGGGCTCGAACACGTGTCTCCTGCATTGGCAGGCAGATTCTTAAGCACTGTGCCACCAGGGAAACCCGAATTATACACTTTAAAAGGATGAATTTTATGGTATGTGAGTTATATTGCAATAAAGCTTTTTTTAAAAAAATGATAAAATGATAAATATCTCAACGAAGCTAATTTTTAAATGAGAAAATGTGCCATACCTCAGTCTACCCCACAGGCCCCCAGAAGTTGGCCCTGCCACCTGCCCAGGCTTGGCTCCTGCTGCTCCCAAGCTGCCAACTTTGGACAAAGGTGGGGTACCAGGTAGTGGAGGCCTTGCTATGGGCACAGGACCCTGCTTCCTCCAATGAATCCCACTGGTGTTGGCCTCAGGCCTTTTGCTCTAGCCATTCCTTCTTCCTGAAACACTCTCCCCCCTCACCACCTCCTGCTCATCCTCTGGATCTCAGCTCAGATGTCCAGTCCTTAGAAAGGCCTTACCTGTTCCCAGACCCCGTGACCCAGCCTCTCTACTCTCACACAGTTCCCAACCTTCGATGCAAGCATGGTGCCAGCACGGAGTACGTGCACAATAAACTTTAGCCAAACGAGTGAAGCAGGAGCAAGAAGTTCAGTCTGAGGCTGAACGTGCCGGGAAGCATGGGCTGCAGAGGGGAGCAGGCAGGCCGAGGAGGGCCTGTGCTGGGTGGGCTTCCCTCAGGGCAATGGGACACCATGAGAATGAGGAGGGTGGCATGCCAGACTCAGGTTCAAGGAAGATCTCTCTGGCTATTCTGCAGGGACGGAGTAACAGTACGGCTGGAGGCATAAGGCCAGGAGGAGGCCATGGCCTTAGTCCAGGCCTGGAGAAGCAGGCCCCAGCCTGCGACTGTACAGGCACCGAGGAGGGATACACTGGGAAGAATCTGGGAGCCAAAATCAAAGTGACTTGGAGATGGCACCAATGTAGGGGAGAGGGGGTCCAGGATGGTGCCAGGTACTGGTGGTGCAGAGGGCCAGGTGTGGACAGGGACATTTCCACGTTGGGTGCACTGCAGTAGGACCACGTCTGGTGTGAGGTTATCCGAAGTGGCCACTTGTGGGACCTCAGCAAGTGGTGCCCCCACCCCACTTACCAGATCTATACAGTCACCCCCGATCCCATACCCATCCCCCTTGACCCCTCATCCTCCTGGGTCAGGTCTTAGCATCCCTACTGATCAAGGCCACGGCCTCCTCACTGGTCTACCGTCTGAAGACAATCTGCCGTTTCCCATTGGTCCTCCGTGGGGCCGCCGGCACAGAGTGGGTCATCCCCCCCCGCTCAGAAACCTTCAGCGGTTTCCCACTGCGCTCAGAACAAAGGCCAGAGGATCCATCAGGGCCTATGAGACCCTCCGTGGTCAGCCCACCTGGCTTTGCGGAATCCCCCCGCCCCCATGCACCCTGTGCCTTTGGGTATGCCGCGCTGCCACCCCAAATGCTCTCTCCCCCTCTGTGTCCGGGTATAAAGACCACCTCCTCGGGACCCCCCCCCCATCCCTGCCTCCCTGAGTCTTGGCAGCATGGAGCCCTCAATTCTGCCAGTCTTTCCTGGAACCCAAACCAGTGACATGACCTGACCAAAGATTTTTAGTGATGGAGACTTTGTTTGAAATGACTTAGTTGAGTGACCTTAAACTGGAAAGAAGTAAGATTACCCTTTGGTCTTATTCTGCCCCGTGGAGAAGTTGCTTCAGGCCTGGACACGAGATGTCAGTCCACGAGAGCAGAGATTTGTCTGCTGAGTTCATGGGCACAGGCCCAGTGTCTGGGACAGCACCCGGGTAGTTGGGGTGCTGAGGTGGGGCCGGATGGGGGGGAGGAAGGGTGGTGGGTGGACAGGGAGGAGGGTGGGTGGGTAAGTGGATGGATGAGTGGATGGGTAGGAAGGATGTGTGGAGAGGGTTCATATCGGCCATGGACCACTTTAAGCCCAGCCCCCAGTCCGGAGCACAGAGAGGGTGACCCTTCCCGGGGTTGGGCTGGGATCCGCGTAGCCCCCATGGGCACAGAAAGCCCCAGCTTTCTAATCCACCAGGGGCTGCCAAGCTGGAGATCCCTCCTGGCCATGGCATCTGCTTGTTTGGGGCTCAGCCGCCCTCCACCCTTCACAGCATCCCTGGCCTCCCTTAGGGTCTCTGCTGAGCCTCTAGGCTCAGCCAGCCTTTCCAGCTGTTTGACCAGAACTCTCTGGAGCCATCCTTGACACCTCTGCTTGCTCATGCGCTCCCTCTCTCTCTCTCTCTCTCTCTCTCTCTCTCCCTCTCCCTCTCTCTCTCTCTCCCACATCCAATCCATCAGCAAATCCTGTTAGATTATTTTCAGCAGCTTCCTATCCGTCTCCCTGGTGCTGCCCTTGCCCCTCCCCCAGTTTCTTCTCCACTCAGCAGCCAGAGGGATCCTTTTAAATGGTGAGTCCAGGAGGCCTCACCATCTGGCCCCCATTTCCTCTCTGAGCTCATCTGCTACTGCCTCCCCCTCCCTCGCTCCCCTCCAGCCATGCGGGCCTCCTTGCTATTCCTTGACCGTGTCAGGCACGCTCCCTGCTCCCCGCTCCAGGCCGTCGCCCTGGCTCATCCCTCGGGCTGGAATACTCTTCCCCAGAGAGCCATCTGACTCGGCCCCTCACCTCCTTGCCATCTTTGCTCAAATGTCACTTTCTCAATTAGACCTTCCTTGGACACCTTATTTATAAATGAAAAAAAAAAAAAATCCACCCCTTGTTTCCCTTCCCTGTTTTATTTTTCTTCTTAGCACTTATCACTCTGGACCACAATATATTTTACTTCCTTATTATGTTTTTTGTCTGTGCTCCTCCATCAGAAAGTGATCTCCATGAGGGCAGGGGTCTTGTCCACTGCCCCGTACCCAACACTGAGCACGGGGTCTGCACGGCACAAATGAGGTGCTCAACAAACACGTGCAGAAGGAAGGAAGGAATGAGTGAGCCTCTCCAGGGTCCAGGCTTTCTCCTCCCTGAGCTGGCCTGCCCTAGGCTCAACGCCCACGCAGGTCCTCTCAGCCCCATCACTGCCTTTATCCCCTGGCCGCTGGCAGCTCCGGGCCCACCGTGCGTGCGGCCACTTTGAAGAGTCCCAAAGCCCCTCCCCTGCCTGAGGGCTGCCCACACCCTCTCAGAGGCTGCTGGGATAGGTGCAGGTCCCGGTGGCTCCCAGAGCTGAGTTCAAGGGAAGATGATCCAGGGCTGGCTCACGCCCCACTTGGTTCAGAACCACTTATGGTTTATGCAGCACCTTCCCCAGCAGGCCCAGGTGGACCCCAGCAGCTGGGACTCCCCTGAATACCACCCCCAGCCACCACTTTACATTCTCCTGTTCTTCCCCCTTTAACCCTCCACCTTCGTTGTCCGACTTGAGCCTCAAGTCCAGCCGGACCGGGGAGACAGAGTGGATGGGGTCACTGAACAAATGAGGAAACTGGAGCTCAGAGAGGTCATGTGAGCTGCCCAGGGCCCCCAGCAAGGTCCCGGGCTTCCCTGGTGCGGGGCCGGATGAGGCTGGATAGAGGGTGCTGGCTCCTCCCTTGCCACCCCCGCTGCACTGGGGACACTGAGCTGGGTGGTGGGGCCCATGCACGATGAGTCGGCAGGAACTCCAGTGAAATCAGCTTGGGGACTGAGGCCAACAAATCCATGAGCAGTGACAGCTCGACTCAAACGTTTCACACAGACTTCACGCCGGTGCGGTTACAGAGACGTGGCGGAGACGTGGCTCTGGAGACGGGTGAGGGGAGCTTGTTGGCCGCGGAGGTCAAGTGTATGTGTGCGCGTGTATGTGCACCGCATGCACGTGTGTGCGTGTGCCACAGGGCACAGGACCCGTGAACGGACAGATCACCATGGGTCCCGAAGTCTACATCCCCTCACCCCCGTGACTCCAAGGGGTGGCCTGGTGATGGGCAAGGACACCCAGGAGGGAGAGAGGGGGGCGTCTGGACTATCCGGCAAAGGGCATAACAGGACAGAGTCCTAACCAACACACAGCCAGACGCAGGTGCGAAACCCGACTCAGCTGCTCATTCTATGCATTTCAGGCCTAAGCTCTCTAAGCCTCAGTTGTATTATCTGCCAATTGGGTCTAACAATTCCCACGTTGAAGGTTAGTCAGGATTAAACAAGATGACGTAGGCATTCAATACACGATAACTATGTAGGTTACTGGTAGTTTTATTAGAGCTCACATTTGCGCAGGAGAACAGGCTGCCCATTTGTTCTGGAAGCGATCGCCAAGCCCCCCGCTTCTGCCTTGCAGTGAGCAGGACACCAGACACGAGGCCCTACCCTCAAGAGACTCACAAATACTAATAATGACGTGCACGAACGCGTACGTCCCAGCTGGCTGGCTTTCGGAGGCGGTGTGGCTTGCTGCCTTATAAACACAACCTCATTTAATCCCCTAGAGAACCGTGTGAGTTGGGGGCAGCTGCTGTCATCCTACAGAGGAAAAAACAGAGAAGTGAAGTAGCTTGTCGCTGGTCACCCAGCGGGCGAGGGCCAGAGCCCAGATTTGAGTCAAGGACCTTGCTACCACGCACAGGCAGGACGCAAAACTGCATGACCTGAGACACTGACTGCTCACATCAAGGCGGCACTTAGGGCCGTGGGAACGCTGCGGAAGGAGGATGTGAAGAGGGGTGGCTCAGGAAGAGACGGACAGGGAACTCCACCGCACAGGGACTTAAAGGCATGACGGCTTGGACAGGAGAAGGGGAAGGGTAGGCCGGGCAGGGAAGACAGCCTGGGCAAAGGCCCAGATTGGTGACAGGGCAGCCCAACCCAGGCCTCCTCCCTTCTGCCCGGCTCCACCCTCCCAGCTGATGCGGCTCTCAAGGGCCTACTCGCAACCTCTTGCCTCTGTCCATGCTGTTCCCTGTTTGCATGCTGTGTCCCTTATTCTTCTCCCTTCCAAGTTCGGTGGGGGCAGATTGAAAACAAGCCTGTGGATCCCTGGCTCCACTGCCCTGCTTCACGGAAAGGGTGAGATTGAAGCCAAGAGAGACCCAGGCTAGAGAGGAGTCTGCCAGGAAGCGCATAGTGAGCAGGGGGAACAGAAAGTGCAAACACACGAGGGCGGAGTCAGGACTGGGCCTGGATCTGGCCTCCTGCAAAGCCCGGCGTCCCCGCCACCCCCCACCATACTCCAGGGCTGCAAAGCCAGTGGTCCTTCCACCGCCCTGCCCGGGGGACGCAGGCTGCCGAGAACGCTCAGCCCTGGGGATAGAACCCCAGCTCTGATGTTGTTCAGCCCAGAGGCTGCTTCTCCCTGAGCCTTGGCTTTCTCTCCTGTGACATGAGATGGCAGGCCCACCTCAAGGATTATTTGAGCAAAGGTAAGGAAAGTCTCTAGCACAGAGTAGGTGCTCTATAAATACCAACTGCCTGGAGCACCGTGACAGAGCCCACTGGAGTGAGATGTCCCCAGCTCTCTGGGTCCCGGCATTGAGCCATTTCCTAACCAGGGAGCCAGGAAGCTCTGGAGGGCAAGGAGGCTCTGGGCTAAGCCTGGGTGGGGCTGCGATTTGGAGCAGTGAGGTTATTACGAAGATGAAATGTGAGCCCTGCCTCCTGGAGGCCAGTGTCAGTGGTGGCAAGAGGCCTGTGTCTGCCCTCAAAGCTGTGCTTTTCAAAAAGTCATCGTGGGGCGGACTTCCCTGGCAGTCCAGTGGTTAGGACTCCACGCTTCCACTGCAGGGAGCCCAGGTTCGATCCCCGTCCGGGGAACTAAGCTGCGCGGTGCAGTGAAAAAGAAAAAAAAAAGAAAGACGTCACTGTGGGGCCTCGCCGTTACTCAAGGTACCCCATGGCCCAGCTGACACATGAGACCAGGAGGCAGTTGTCTGGAACCCCTAGCCCGACCTACCCCCCCCCCCAGCTCCCCATGTCAGGGAGGCAGCTGGGTCTGCGGGGCTGCTCCACAGGGACAGGGCTGTTGAGGTGGCCCCTTTGCCACTCTACCCTCTAAGCTTGGCTGTTATAGGGGAAGCTTGGGAGCCCCAGGAGGGGACAGTGGCACGTACTGGGCACCTTTTGTGGGCTCCTTGACTCCTAATGCCTCTGACAGCTAGGTATTAATATCCCCATTTCACAGACACGGAAACTGAAGCTTGGAGAGGTCAGAGACTTGGACTGCTCAACTCAACACGACTTTAATCTCCCCTCCCTCCACTTGCAGACGTTGCTGAAACTCCTGCAAAGTGTCCATCTTGGGCATACCTGGAAGAAAGTTCTTCGTGTAGGCTGAAATTAGCCCCGTGAAACTCCCACTTTAGGCCCCAGCACCAGCTCTCAGCTGTACATGGAGCTAGGCCCTCTGTCCCTAAAGCAGCCTCAGAGAAGAACCCAGCAGGACCTCCCGCTTTAACCTGTGTGCCTCCCCTGGGTAACTGCTCCTCTCTGAGCCTCAGTTTCCCGACCTGTCAAATGGGGATAACAACAGCCCTTGTTTGAGGGGTGGTTGGGAGGCTCCAGGGAGTCAATAATCCTGGAATATTCCAGGAGCTTCCAGAGTCTTCAGAGAAGTTCCAGCCAAGGGGAGGGGCTTAGAGGGTTTCCAGAGGCCTGACTCACCTCCCCCAAAGGAAGAAGTGGCCTTGATCAGGGCAGCCCCGCGGTGGGGGCATGGGACTCAGTCTCAGAGCCTGGCATGAGCAGGTTCTCACCTGTGCGGTCCTGGCTCCCCGAGACCTGGCCCACCCACAGGATGTGGCTCAGTCTTGCGAAAGGACAGCAGGGAGTGGGGCCAGGTAGGTCTGGATTCAAGTCCCTTGTCTGCCACTTACCAGCTACGTGGTAATGTGGCTGCCAGTCACCTCTCTGCCCTGAGCCTTGGCTTCTCCAGCTTCGAGGGCCTGTCTCAGGGCTGTGGTGCTCAGCCGAGAGTGAGGCCAAAGTTGGGTGGCCCCTCAAGTGGAGAACCAGGCATGCTCCAGGGCTGGCCCCCGCTGGGGACAGCCAGGCTGCCCCTTTCATTGACTTCCGTCCGCCTCGCTGCTCCCTGAGGGAGCGACTGGAGAAACACATCCAGAAGAAAGGCCCGCGTCTTTGCACGTTCTGTCCGCCCTGCTCACCATGCACTTCCTGGCGTTCTCCTCTCTACCCTGGGTCCCTCCCTCCAGGTTTAAGTCTCACCCTCTCTTGTGAGGCAGGACACGCAGCAGAAAAGGCACATAGTCAGGCGTCCACTGATGGGAAAACTGAGCTGCAGCAAAGAGAAGTGATGCATCCAGGATCACACCGTTGGAGGGGAAGAGCCAGCATTCCAGCCCAGGCTCTGCGGCTCCTCCTAACGCCTCTCCGGGCAGCACTTAAGACCTTCCTCGGTCCATCCCCGCCAGCCACGCTGACCACACTCCCTCCCACCTCGGGGCCTTTCCCCACATGGTGACCCCAACCTGGAAAACTTGCCCTTCTCTCCACCCCGCTGACCCCTACTGACTTTAATAGGAGGTTACCTGCCCACCAGGCCAGTCCTCAGCCCCTGGAGCACACTGCCCACCTGTCTGCCTGACCCTCCTCCCTGCCCAACTTCTATTCACCTCCCAGGTCGCCCTGCGTATGCCCCCTCCTTCAGGAAGCTCCCTCGGACCGGCTGGACCAATTCCTCCTCTGAGCTCATTCCCGGACACCACCCCATTCCACCTGCTTCGTGATTTCTTGCTTGGCGTCTGTCTCCCTCCTCAGACTAGGGCTCTGTGGGTGGGACAGGAGGTCTTGTTCACGTGTGTCGCCACAGCACCCAGCGCAGAACCTGATACAGACCAGGTGTTTAGTACTCGCTGTTCCTTCATGGAATCCATCCATCTAGCTCTTCATCCAACAAATGTTTATTGAGCGTCAGGGATACAGCAGTGAGAAGACAGGCGGGGCTCTGCCCTAGCGCAGGTTACGTTCTAGTAACAGACACATACATGTATAACATGAGGTCAGGTGGGAATAGTTGCTGAGGGGCAACAGAGCAGAGAAAGAACAACACAGTGGGGAAAGGATGGGGCAGGGAGGTAAGGGAAAGTCTCTCTGAGCAGGTGACATTTGATCGCTGTAAATACCAGAAGGAAGTAGATACTGGGGAGAAGGAACAGCAAGTGCAAAGGTCCTGAGGTGGGAATACACATGGTATGATGGAGGTCAGTGAGCAAGATGGGGGATGGCAGGAGCTGAGGGCAGACAGGGAGCAAGCGGGGGCCCCAGGCAGGACTCTGCTTTGACCCTGAATGAACTGGGAGCCATTGCTGGGTTTGGGGCAGAGAAGTGCAGGATCTGGCCTAAGTTCTAACAGGGTCACTCTGGCTGCTGCATAGAGAATGGATGGCAGGGGGCCGAGGGGGAAGCAGGAGAACCATGAGGAGGCTGCGGCACTCATACAGGTGGGCAGTTCAGGTGGAGAAGGGGTCAAACTGCTGGCATATTTTGAAGGTAGAACCAATAGTATTTGCTGATGGTGAATGGGGGGTGAGGGTGGGGTGGAGAGAAAGAGAGCTTGAGATTATGAAAGAGAGAGAGAGACAGGAGTCAAAGATGATCCCAAGGTTTTTTGGCCCGAGGAACTGAGTGGAAAATGAAGGTGCCGTTACCTGAGACGGGGAAGGCTGTGGAGATGAATTCCAAGAGCTCGGTTTGTGATTGCTGAGGTGAAGCTGCCCCCTGGCCACCCCAGTGGAGCTGTGGCAGGCAAAAGGCATCGGGTGGACAGGCCTGGAGTTTGGGAGAGAACACCAGGCTGGGTGTGGGCACCTGCCGTATGAGTCCCCACGTCTTGCATATAGTAGGTCGTCAGTGAGTGCCTCGTGAGGGACACAAAGCTGGCCACAGCACAGCTCCTGACCTGTAGGTAAGGTGGACCAGGGCCCCGCGGGCCAGCCACGGACAGCCGCATCCTGAGGCGGGCACGATGGGCCCCGCCAGCATTCCTCAGATAACGTGGCTGGAGGGTGGTCTGGGAAGGCCTCTTGGCCAAGGTGGCATAAGAATCTTGGCAGACAGAGATGGGGCGGGCATTCTGAGAAGGCAGGTGCTCTGGCTTTAGGGATGAGGTGGGAAACAGGAGGGGTAAGGCCCAATGGAGCCAGTGGGGCTGGGGTTAAGTGGATGGTGCAGGAGCCCAAGCCCTGGCTCCAATCCAGGCTCTGGTACCTGAGGCAAGATGCGTGACCCCTGAAGTCTCGTCTTTGCCTCTAAAATAGGAATGATAACCATATCCCCTGCAAGGGTTGGTGTGAGGATCAAATGAGTTAATCCACGTAAAGTACCCAGAATAAAGTGATGGCAGGTTCTCGAAAATGTGACCTACCCATCAGTACTGAGTCCAGAGAAGGCGGTGTGCTCCAGCTGGGAGGACGACAGAGAAACGAGGGGAGAGAACAGTGCATGAGGCCCAAGTGTGACGTACCTGGGGCCCAGTTAAGGAGGGGAACTTCATTCCCTTTAGGCAATGGGGAGCCACGGAATGTTCTGTGCAGAGAGAGGAGGGGGGCTCTATTCAGTCCTCGATTATCCTCTACCTGTGCTCAGCTTGACGCTCCCACTCCCATCCCGGGCCCAACAGTCCTACCCAGCAACCCACCTGCTGGGCTCACGGGCACGTCTCACGTAAGAGCTAACGCTTGGTGAGTGCTTAACTACGTTAGTTCTCTCAACTGCCCCGTGTATGAGGTTCGTCCGATTATGATTATGGCTTGACGAATGAGGAAACCAAGGCACAGAGAACGTCACACAGATCAATGTCGTCACGCAGATGGTGGCTGGCCGAGCCGGGACACAAACAAGCCGAGGCAGTGGACTCAGCTCCAGAGTCTCCCCCAGCCTCTCCCGGCTCCGAGACAGACCCCAGAGCCCTTTGAAGTGGCCGGGTATGATATGGAGCATCCAGCACTAAGTTTCTCCCAGCAGGCAAGGTGGGGTCGCTAGGCCCACGCCCAGGGGCAGAGGCTGCAAGGTGAAGGGCCCCACAGCCTGTCCACGGAGGAGCTGGGACTGCAACCCTGGTCTCTTAGACTCCACATGCCCGCACTAGGGACCTGGCAGGCACCACACCCGGAACCCAGAGCTTCCTCTAACCTGAGCCTGCATCAGGGGTGAGCTCCCTCAGCCTGGAGCTATTTCTGAGGTCCTCGCCCCCCTTTGGGAGGATGGGGAAGACAGTGGATCCGTCCTCCCAGGCTGCCGTGGGGCTCGTGTCACAGGCCCCTTCACTGTCTGTTCCGCTCCTTTATCCTTTCAAAGTGGTTTTTCATCCCAAGAACCGACCTGGCTCACCAGGTCCCGGCCCTGCCCTGCAGAGAGGAGGCTGAAAATCAGGCCTAACTGCATCCTCTTAACAGTTTCACAGCCAGAAAAACCAGCAGAGGCAAATACAATGTTTGCAGACTGGGTCAGGTCCAAGGTCACTCCATAAAAATGGATTCCTAGAAAAACATAAACCAGCAATTTACCCAATGAATTTTATTGGCTAAAAAAAAAAAAAAAAAAACCTATCCCATTTGAATAACGAAGGGAGAGAAACCATTCCCGGTTCCTCCTTTATTAGTGAATAAGGACACACAAAACTCAACAGAAATGGAATGTTCACATGCAGCTTCAGGTCTGATTTATTAGCCGCTTTCGTTTCATAAGAACCAGCATTTTCTATTAAAATAGGATGATGTCCAAAAGGTCTGTTTGCTTTAAAAAATTGTATTTAATACAGGTCAGGTCCTAGTTTTATTTTTTGTTTTTTAAACAAAGCTCATATTCTCCTGACTTCAAGCCTGTTACTACAGCCAGAGGGAAACTGATTTCAGAATCCATCTGATATGTCGGATTTCTTTGTGGCATCCACTTCATCGCTCAGCAGCCAGCCATGATGTCATAAGCCCATCAGATTTCCGGTGGGGGGGAAACGCTGGGGAATTGGAAAGAATGGATGTTTCTTACCCGTCAGGAAGGGGAGGGAAGGGGCTGGGTGTGTTTGGGAGGCGGGGGACGGGAGGCAGGCTCAATGTTTGTGATATTAAATGTCAGACAGAAACCTGAAAAATCCAGCCACCCAGATGTTTTCTAAATATCCAGATGTCTGGCACCGAGCAGACCACGCTCCTCCCGCCCCCTCCCGTCCCAAGAGGAGCTCGACATTTCGGCTTTGACCTCAGGTCTCCAGCGAGTGTGGGCTGCCAGGAGCTGTACATCCTTGAGGCTACCCACCCTCGGGTTGGGAATTTTTTCTAAATCTTTACACATGGATGACAGGAGTAACTACGTCCAGATTTTTAAAAGCTGTTGAAGCAGTGATTTGAAAAGTTCAGTCCCTGGAATTAGCTTCCACGGAATACACTATGCAAGCCAAAAAGGAGGGGAAAAAAATCCCTCAGCCAACACACACACAAACATATGTGACTCTTAAGCCATAGGAGTTAAAAACCCAAAACAAAACCAGCGAGTCTGAGAACCAAGGACTCGGACCTGACACTGAGAAGCGATGAGCCCTCCCACAGGAGCACGCTTCCCCCAAATCAGAAAAACACCAAACAGCTTTGTTCTTCCTGACAAAGCCCCTCGCTTCCAAGGAACAGGCAGTTGCCAACAAAAGCACAGGGTAGAACTAATTTACACTCAAACTCAGGGCTTCAAGGAGTCATAAAGTACAGAAATGGAAATGGCTTTGCCTGGGAATCTGCCTCCCCACCCCTGGCAATGGGGACCGCCGGGCCTGGGGGAGCCCCGCAGGCCACAGACAGAGCAGAGTCCTGGCTTCCAGTGGCCGGGCCACACGCCCACTGAGGCCACTTCCAAGGCCTGTGGCTAATTGCTCCTGAAAATGAGCCAAGAACGGCAGGCCCCTGGGGCCCAACCCTGCAGACTTCACAGGGAGCCAGGAGGAGAGGCAGCTGGGGAGGAGGACCACCTCCAATTAGAGATGAGTGCTTGGATAACGAGGAAAGGGGTGGCCAAGGGAAGGTGTCTGGCAGAGGGCAGGAGGAGGTGAGTGGGGGCTCAGGGCTGGAGGTGGGGGGCTCAGTGGCATCATCTCCTAGAACAACCCCTGTGCTTTTCAGATGCAGAAATTGGGGGCCAGAGTGGCTGAGTGGCCCACCCAAGGTCGCCAGGCTAATTAGAGGGACAGCCAGTACTGGGGGACAGAAAACACAGGCGTGGCATTGCATGCCTCTTCCCTGAATGTTATCTGATTTAATCCTCACAGCACCCTGTGAGGGAAGGATTATCATTAACCTCAGTTTCCAGAGGAGCCAATGGAGGCGCAGAGAGGTTAAGTAATTTGCCCAAGGTCACACAGCTCGTCATTAGCAGAACTTGGCGAGAACCGCTGAGTCGCTGCCCCACTCCAAATCTAGTGCTCTTTCTGCTGGGTGGGGGGGAGGCAGTTAAGGTTTAACTGGGAGCAGTGAATCTGATTTAAATACATCTTTAAAATGCTGGCGATCCCCATAGAACAAAAGGGAGTAAATCAGTGCAAATTAATTTTTTTTAATTTTTATTTTTTAACATCTTTATTGGAGTATAATTGCTTTACAATGGTGTATTAGTTTCTGCTTTATAACATAGTGAATCAGCTATACATATACATATATCTCCATATCTGCAAGTTAATTTTTTAAAGCAATTCCAGTCAGGAGGGCTGGCTGGGTGGCCATCGCTGCCAGAGCCTGAATAAAGCATGCAGACACTCTCTAGCTGTGCATGGAGGCCCCTCAATCCCCTGAAGTGGGGAGGATTGGGGGGGGGCACTAAAAGCTTCGTCAGGCATCTGCAAGAGCATAATCTGCCGCAGGAAGGCTGCCAGGCGCACAGGTCTGTCAGAGCTAGGGGAGGGGGAAATTCACTGAGTATAGAAACTATGAAGAATGAAAATAAGAGTTGCCCCTCTAAGCCTGATTCCTACTTTCTAGCCAGGAGTTTAAATGAACTGTAGATCACCTGGGCTGCTATTTGTGGCCCAGAGGCCTGACTCTGGGTCAGAGGCACTGCCCAGGGTCCTGTCTGTCCAAGATGTGGGGGGAGGAGGGGAGTTACTGTGGCCCTGTACCCTGGCCATCCTGGGGACCCTGCCGGCCACCACCTTCTCCCAGAGTGGCATTGGAAGGAAACCAAGCCTCCCAGAGCTGGGACAGAGAAATGAGGAGTAGGCTGATCTGAACTCAGAGAACAGGACAGTCACCTGTCCCCAGGCCTCCCCCCAGAAGGGTCTCTTCCCTTCCTGAGGGCCAGGCTCCGTGCTCCAGTGGGCCACCTGTGCCAGGCCTTTCCCTGCTCTCTTCCTCACCGGGCCTGCTGGTTTCTTTTACTTTGCATCTCTGAACAGCAAATGGGGCTCCACACCCCATTTGCTGTTCAGAGATGCAAAGTAAAAGAAACCATTTGTGGAGCCAGGGACGGGGAAAGAAAAATTTCTGCTGTCAGGATGCCTGACCTGGCTGAGCAGCTCCTGTTTTTCTGGGGAAATTCTACTCATCCTTTATTCGCTTGGCCTACCATCTACCCAGAAGAGATTAAGGTCCTGCTCTCATGCCTCTCACAGTTGATGGGAGGAGACAAACATCAACCCAATAATGACATAAAAATGTCCACGGAGGGAGTGGTTCCTGGGCTATGAGAGCCTGGCATAGGGAAAGTGTCAGGTCAGGGAGGTCAGGGAAGGCTTCCTGGAGGAGGTAAATGATGATGAGGCATTAACCCTTCTGACTCACTGTTGCCTCTGCAGAGAAGCCTTTCCTCATGCCCATTCAAGGTTGCCTCCTGTCCCCATTCCTTTCCTGACTGTTGTTCACCAGCTATGTCCCTGCCCTGGTCTGGAAATCCTGTGAGGGCAGAGACGGGGTTTGTCTTGTTCACCACCGAGTTGCCTGTGCCTGGGACACAGTCGATGTTTGATGACTACTTGTTGATCAAAAAAATAAATAACATGTGCAAAGGACCTGTGAGGAATCACAGAGACTGGGAGGGCGTGTGAGAGTAAGAACGGGGCCCAAAGGCACAGAGAGGTGGGGCCACCCCAAGAACCACCCTGGACCTGTAGGTGTCCCTCCAGCCTCTGGGCCCCCTTCTGCCTTTCCCCTGTGGCAGAGACTGGGGTTGGGTGTCTTTCTTCTCCTACAGAAGAGTGTCACATAGCTACCCTGCCCCACTTGATCTGCGCCAGACACAGCTCCCCTGGGTCGAGGTAGGTGAGCCCTAGCATCACCTGTCCTATACTCTTCCCCCCCTTTCTTCCCTCCTCCATTCATTCCCTTACCTGATGCTGTCAGGCCACCAGGAGCCACAAAGGGGCAGGGGGAGGCAGATCCGGGGGTCCCGATCCAGGGCCTCCTGACACCCCACCCCCAGGTTTCATCTGCACTCCCCCCCACCATCCTGGCACCCTTCCTCCTCCCTGAGGCGGAAGTGGAAGGAGAGAAGGAGCAGGGCTCCGGGCTTGGACCAGACCGGGCTGGAGTCCCCTCAGCTGATGACCAGCGCGTGTCTGGACACCAAGCTGGCTCTGCCCCTCACAGGTGACATGGAGATGCCCCAGGCTTCAGCGGGGACAGAGCAGGTGCTGGGCGGACCTGCCTGAGAGGCTCGAAATCAATCTCTGGTTTTCCTCTAGGGCTCAGTTCACTTACTGCCTCCCCAACTCCCTTTTCCGCCTCAGCTGCAGAAGCTGAGGCTGGGGTTTGGGGTTCCCCCAGGGCGCCTCTGGCCCGGGGAAGCGGCTGAGGCCGGCGGCGGTGAGCGGGGTCCCAGCCCCAGCGCGGCGCCTCCGTCGGCGCGCGGACCCTGGGTCCGCGCCGCGCGCTCCTGCAAACTTTCCGCGTCTGCCACCCGCCCGCGCGTACACCTGCTCGTGGTCTGCGGCGCGGGTCCACACAGCCTCACGTGGCCCCGGGTCGCTGGAAGGTGCCTCGGTCATAGTCCGAGTCTCCAGTCTCACCCGCCGCGAGTTACGAGGACCGTCAACCCCAGCCTTAGGCATCAGTCTCCACTACCTCGGGATTTCGGGGGCGCCTCAGCCCGCTCACCTGCGCTCGTCTACACCGCCTCGGCAGCCCCCAGGTCACTGAACACGTCTCAGCTCAGAGGCCGCGTCCACACCTCCTCGGAGATGCCTGATCTCTGGGGCCCCGTCCACACCGCTCAAGGCTCACGAGACCCTTCAGAGCGCGGACCGGGACACAGACCCCGCGACAGCCGCTCAGCGTGGGAGGTGGTGCCCCGATCTTCTCCGGGTGCCCCCCACGCCCGGAGACGCCCGCGGGGGGCTGCTTACCTTGCCCGCGGCCTCACGCTCCTGTCCAGGCGATGCCGTCTCTTTCATACATTGTGCAAGATTGTCGATGGTGAAAGAAAATGTTATATATCCTCTGCCGGTCACTTGGCAGTTCCCCACACTCCCCCCTTTCCTCTTTTTTCGGCCCTTAAGACAATACTGGGCCCCAGCGGCCGGCCGCCGGCCAGGGAACTCCGGGCAGGCGCGGCTGACCGCGGCGGGGCGGGCCTTAGGCGGGGAGTGGGCGGGGCCGGGAGGGCGGGGCACGCGGGCTCCGGCCGCCCTCCCTGGGGAAGCCTTGGTCTGTGACTCGAGCTCCTGTTCCGGCTCCTGATTAGTCGGCAGGCCGGCGATGCTGGCGCCTGATTGGCTAAGGCAAAGAAGGGGTTCAGACAGTGGGGGTGTGGGGTTGCGGGATCCATTCTTTGCCTTTTCTTTTCCCCTGTGTCCGCCGCTACTCTTTTGGGTCCTCCTGAGATATGTATCCTTTTCCTCACTGCTTCTGTCCACCCCATCATAACACTTAACTACCGCGAGGGTAATGCGTTTCTTTGTCTTTTTCTACCAAATAGGGAGTACCTTGAAGTCAGGACACCGGGTTTGTGCCGCTCGCCGCTGTACCCCCAGGACCTGGCACCCAGGAAGCGCTCAGAACATGTTGATTGAATTCATGGAAAATGTACATATAGGTTTTTAGAGCTATCTTTAAGGCTGGTAACATCCCTAGAGGGTGGTATTACTATTTTCCTTCTAGAATAGGGAGACTGAGGTGCAGAGAAACGCTGTCACTTGGGACATGCTTACATCACTGGACCTCAGATCCCTACACAGCGATGCCCTGTGGAGTGTCCGGGCCTGAGTTTCCTATCTATCAAGAGGGAGTGGATTAGATCAGATGGGTTAGAAGGTGAATTCGTTTCAATGAACAGGCTGCACCGAGCGCTGTGTTTGGCAGTATGAGTGAGACAGCCCTGCCTTCGTGTTAAAATCCTGGTAGCCTGCAGCGCCCTCTCCCTCTCTGACCACCCCCCCCCCCGCCCAAATCACAGCGGAAGTTAAAAGCACTCTGCTCAAACCAGTGTACCTTGCCCACTTCTGAGGGTTTGCGGGCATGTGGGAGGATTTTCCTGGGAGAGCCACAGGGGTTATCATTAAGCAAACTGACTTGAGCAGGCATGCTGTTCTGGGGGGAGGGCAGTTCTTGGGAACCTCCACCTCCCAAGAGAGTCGTTTTGATTGCAGGGTGGTCTCTGATATGGGACAGGGGAGAGAGCTTCCTCTGACAGAGGAGGATGTAGGAGCTGCTCCTGGAGTTGGGTGGGGGAGGGTTAATCGCCCAAAGAAATGCTGAGATCCTGGGCAGTCAGATCCAGGTGTGCAGAGGAGCCAGCTTGGTGGCATAGTGAGTTCTCCCTGTGTCTCTGTCTTCACATGCCCTTCTTATAAGGATGCCAGTCACTGGATTTCGGGCCCACTCTAATCCAGTATGACCTCATCTTAACGTCATTACATCAGCAAAGACCCTATTTCCAAATCAGGTTACATTCACAGGTACTGGTGTTTACGGTTCCAACATACCTTTCTTGGGGTCACAATGCAACCCACAGCCAGACCCAATATGGAAAGACCATTCTGGTCAGAGGGAAGCAGAGCAGGGGCCCTGAAGCTGCACAGGGTAGGTTACCCTCCTAGCTGCCCACTGCTCTTTGGGGGCTTCTCTCCAGCTCACCTCAGTTCTTGGTACCTGGCAGCTGCCTAAACATAGCCAGGAGGGAGCTGACCCCCTGGATATCAAGCCTCTCCTTCCAGCAGACCCTGCTCAGCCTGGGACCCTGAGGAGAGCCCAGCCTGCCTTCCCTCCTCCCCCTGCCTGCCTGGTCCCCACCCCCACCCGCAACCCACATGCAAGATGGACAAGGACAATAAAAGCTGTTTCACAAGCAGGTGGTGATTAATTGCCAAGTTAATTAAAGAGGCAGTAATTACTCTCGGATTTCAGAGGAAGGAGTGATGTTTTAGGCAGGGGTGGGTGGTCAGCCTTCAGATCTCCCTGAAGAGGTGGGGCCAGAAGATAGAATTTGAAAAGCCAGGAAGAATAAACAAACAACATTTTTAAAAAAACAGGTAACATTTAAAAGCTTCAGTCTTAGCTATGTAGCTATAGTTTTATTTGACAGAATCAGGTGATGCGCTTAGATGTTTAAGCCTGTCTCCGTACTTTCCCATCTTTGAAATATTTCATTAACAACAACCAAAAAAAAAAAAGGCAGCGGGGAAGTTAAATATTTCTAAACTCCAGCTTGGGATTTATAAATGGCCTCAAATACACGTTGCCTCACTTTACACAATGGAGAGGACCTTAAAATTATGTGTAAATCGAATGCCGTTTGCCCACCCTGTACATCTTAATGCCAGGGATGCTCTATCTTCATTTCTGATTGATTTTCCCTGGCAGAGGCGCAGAATTCTTTGCTTTAAGTGTCAGGCTCTCTCTGTCAAGTAGTTAATGACCTATAAAGCACTTAAAACGTACTGGAGGAGATGCTATTTGGAGGCACCCCGTGGTGTACCCTCTCCTATTGTCAGTAATCACCACTCATTTATTTGCTCTTATTGGTTTGGAATTTGCTATCAGGTTTCCCTAAAGTGGAGCCCACCAGGAAAGGTCCAATTCCATACGGACCCAGATGAGTGCTGGGGTTGTCACCCAGGGACAGCAGCAGCAGCTGAGGAGGGAAAGAGACCTTTCCTTAAGAGCCTTTCACCACGGGTGCCCTGGTCACCTCTCAGCACACCTTCCCTGATTACCTCCTTCCTCCTGCCGCTGTGGCCACCACCGTCTTCCCAGTTTCTCCCCATCCTCTGTCTGCAGCCTCAACCTGTCTCCTGAGTCCTGACCCATTCTCTTGGCTGCCTTTGGGACACCTCCCCCTGGTTGCCACCTGGATTTCCCCCCACGTTGCCTCTCTACTCCTGTGCGTCTGGTTCTGTTTACTGAAACCAGCCTCTGTCCACTGGATGGGGGCATGGACATCCCTTCACCCTTATGCCTTGAGGCCAGTAAGTCACCAGGTCTTGTTGTCCCCTCTCCAAAGTGGCTCTAGAGTCTGCTTCCCTGCCCCAACCTCTACCTCCTCGGTCTCAGTCCCAGCCCCAAAGCTTTTGCTTTTGGAGGCAGCAGCCTCCAAATGGAACGGGCCACCCTCCCCAGAGCCACTGAGTCGACTTGCCTCCTAAAGAATGATGTAGGGGATTTCGCTCTCCTGTTGCCCAGGCTCTGTGTGCTCCTCAGCCTCAGCCTGGTATCCAAGGCCCTTCATGACCTGGGCCTGGTGTCATCTCTCCAGGCTCCTCCCAGTGCTTCACCTTTCCTGCCATCTCACTCCTTCCATCTGCAGGCCTTTGCTCATAATATTCTCTACCTGGAGTGCCCTCATCCTTCAAGGGCACCTCTTCCAGGAAGCCTTCCTTGGTTTGCTCAGGCATAGTTACCACCCTCCTTGAGGATCCCATAGCCCTTCCCACGATGTGTTTTCCGTGGGTTACTGTGTCTGCCTGTCTTGTCACTCATTCAGGGACATTTACCAAGTGTCCACCAGGAGAGGAGTTGTTGGGAGCACGAGCTCTGCTATCAGACAGGCCCAAATTCAAATTCGGCTTTGCCCCTTGCCAGCTTAGTGACCTCAGGCATTCACTGCCCCTCTCTGAGCCTCGGTTTCCTCCTCTGCCATGCCCTAGAGCTGGTGCATGTCCTTGGGCAACTGGAGGATGACGCCAACCTGGCAAGGTCAGTGCTGGGAGTGAGAGGAGAGGCCAAGGCTGGGGTGAGCAAAGAAGCTGTGGCTGCAGCAACCTCCAGGGTCAGAGCCGTGAGGAGGCATCACAAGAAGCCCAGAGTGCGAGTGAGCCACTGTCCGGGGCGCGGGGGGGCCTGGGAGGCTGAATCGGCTCTTCCAGGAGGAAAAGTATATCCGACTCCTAGGTTGCTATAACCAATTGCCACAAGCTTGGTGGCTCAAAACAGTATATACTTTTCCTCTTACAGTTCTGGAGGCCAGAAATCCAAAATCAGTTTCAGTGGGCTGCAACCAAGGTGTCTGCAGGGCCATGCCACTTCAGAGGCTTTGAGGAGAATCTCTTTTGCTGCCCTTTCCAGCTTCTAGAGCTTCATTCCTTGGCCCATGGCCCCTACGTCCAGCTTCAAAGCCTGCAAGGTAGCATCTTCAAATCTCTTTCTCTCCTTCCATCATCACATTGCCTTCCGCCTTCTGTCTGCAATCTCCCTCTGCATCCCTCTTATAAAGACACTTGTGATTGTAATAATCCGGGATAATCTCCCCATTTTAAAATCCTTAATCACACGTACAAAGTCTTTGCCATATAAGGTAATATTCACAGGTTCCAGGAATTAGGAGGTGGACATCTTGTGGGGGGGGGGGCATTATTCAGCCTATCGCAGAAGGCAACCAAGCGAAGCAGTTCCGATCACTGACTCTGAAGCCATTTCTGGGGGCTTGAACTCAGCAGCACCATTTGCCAGCTACCTGGCTTTGGGCAAGTTGCTACATCTCTGATACTGTTTCCTCGTCTATAAAATGGGGACAGTGCCTAGCTCCAGACAAGAATTCAGTAGGCATTTAAGTATCTGTTGGGCTGAGGGAGCTGCATGTGCCAGGACCTGGAGGTTAAGAGAGATCCCAGAAGGGCCCTTCTGTAGAAAGAAGGGACGAAGGGCAGGAAAGGGAAGAAGGCAGGGCAGGCTGGGGTGGAGGAATGAGGGTGGAGCCGGGCCATGTCCCAGGGAGGAGAGTGTGTGTGTGTGTGGTGTGTGTGTGTGTGTGTGTCCAGGGAAGTTTTAGGATGGAGTATCTTAAGGCTCTCTTTAGTCTCCAACTCTGGGCTTGAACCCAGAAAGAAGACAACAGCGTCCTGAAACACTGAGATGTGGGGTAGGAGTGCAGGCCAAGGGGCCAGACTAACCTGGGGTCAACTCCTTCCTCGGCCCCTCCCAGCTTCCTCCCCTCATCCAGGGAAGGTGGGCTGACCCACGGGCACAGGCTGAGGGAGGCTGAGGCATGGGAGCTCAGGGCTTGCTTTGCTTTGCTACGGTTACCATTTTTCTTTCTGGACCTGGGCACTTGGCTCCAGAATCTCCCTCCCCTGGGGACTCACTGCACAGACTTGTTCTAACAGATCCGAGGGGGCCATCAGCAATCTTGGTCCCACCCCCGCAAAGGGCACCCCCCCCCATAGGAAGCGGTAGGCTGTGGGGCTGCAGGAGGAAGGTGGGGGGCATTTGAAGCTGGGTCTTGACTGGTTCCCAGGAAGCCACAGTAGGGGACCTTCTAAAGGCCTGAGTACCCTGAGCCTTCCTCACCAAGCCAGCCACTCTCAGGGTGGCTGTGACCTAGCCTGGACACCAGGGACCCACAGGGCTTCGTCAGGGCTCCCACCCCGCTCTCCCCACTGGGCTCGGTCCTGCTGGCTGCTTGGAAGGTCCCAGGCCCTGCATGGTCAGGGCTGTCTGGCCTGGCCTACAAGCCCTTGAGGCAGGACATTGCTGAGTCAGCTGAGACATCCCCCTGGCAGTGACAGAGGCTTCTGGGATCAATTAGCAGGACCACCCCCACAGGGCTCACGGCCCCTGATGTGCACTCCACAGGCACGCCTCAGCACCCTCGACTGATCGGAGCCCCCGACAGCCTCCACAGCCCGGAGGTGAAGCGAGGGGCCGCCGCTGGCCTGTCTGATGTGCCTGGGCTTGGCCTCCAACAGTCCAGCACAGAGCTTGCCCCTTCCCATCAGGCGATAGGGGGCTGCCTTTTCACCGCCTGCACTTTCATGGCCTGGCCTATCCTGGTGGTGTGGATGCAGCTACATGTCTTTCTCAATTTTCACGTACGTAAAATGGGTCACCTACTAATTAGAGATCGCTTCCTGGAAATCTGGGGAAAAAAATCATTCTCCCTTTTTCAGCAAGAACCAGCAGTAAATCACCAGCAAAGGAATAGTTGAATTTATTCTTTAAACAAGTGGCTCTTGGGTCCCTGCTATGAGTCAGGCAGAAAGAGAGACGAGTAAGGTATTTGCCATGCTCAGGGAGCTCAGACCCTCCTGGTGATGTGTGTTAACCCATTCAATGCAAGGAGGTCAGAGCAGTCAGAGAGATGAAGAAACTGCTTGGTGGGGGGAGGGAGTTCTAGGGAAGGCTTCGTGGAGGAGGTGGCATTTGAGCAGGAATTCCTGCTCAGGTTCAGAGGTGGGGAGTTTGGCACCAGGGGGGTCAGCAGCCATGATTGGAGCATGGACAGGACTTGGGGTGACTTTGGGCCAGTGGGAGCTGGTCAGAAAGGAGGCTGATGGACTCCATGAGGACAGAACTGTCTGTCTCTTATCCCAGCCCCAGCACAGGGCCTGGCACATAGTAGGAGCTGAACAAGTGTTGAAAGAATGAAGGGATTGTAAGAGCCCTGTATACAGGGCTGAGGGGTCAAGCCTCCAACCTGTGGACAGTGGAAGCCACTATGAGGTTTTGTACAGATTGTAAGGTAGGGGTCCTGCTTCATCCTTTTGCATGTGGATGTCCATTTCTCCCAGCGCTATTAGTTGAAAAGACTGTTTTTCCCCATTGAATTATCTTGGCCTGTTTATTGAAACAAATTGACCATAAATGTAAAACTACTGCAGGGTTTTGAGAGGGGAGTAACATGGTCAGATCTGTGCTATACGAAGATCAGTTTGGTGGCAGAAACTGGGAAGGGCTGGAAAGAGGAGGGGTTGGAGACTAGATGGGTGGGCTCGAGGGAGGAAGGAAGGGGGAACTAGGGAGAAAAGCAGACCCCAGATCAGCCGGGGCGCATGGTGGGGAGCCAGGTACTGGGCTGTGCCAGAATGTGATGGCGGGGCCTGTGGCACTCACTGGGGAAGCGGGACGGGGCGGGTAAGGGGGTGACAGAGAAAAAGCCTGTTCTCCTCAGCCTCTCAGCGTCCCCAGAGGGGTAAAATTAAGCCCTCTCTAGATATAGCAATGTGAGTAGGTTTTCAGGTAAAGAGAGGATTGTAAATGCAAAACAATGCCAATTACAGCAGCATTAGCCCAGATTATAAAGCTTCCAAGAAGCAGCTCACACCTCCAGGCGTGCTGTGCCTGGAAATTTCCAGGGGAGGCTTGGGATCCAAACATCCAGGCTGCCTGAGGCCAGGCCCCACAGTGGGTGTGGGCAGCTGGGCAGGCCTGGCCCCGTCACTCCTACTGACCTGCCTTCATTTCCCCGAGGAAATAGGCCGCTGAGGGACAGGAGGACACCCTCGGGTCCCCACAATTCTGAGAAATATTCTTTTTTTTTTTTTTTTTTTTTTTTTTGCAGTACGCGGGCCTCTCACTGTTGTGGCCTCTCCCGTTGCGGAGCA
>NW_021145550.1:29062-76192 GCF_002837175.3 Physeter macrocephalus
CAGCGGCCATGGCTCACGGGCCCAGCCGCTCCGCGGCACGTGGGATCTTCCCGGACCGGGGCACGAACCCACGTCCCCTGCATCGGCAGGCGGACTCTCAACCACTGCGCCACCAGGGAAGCCCCTCTGAGCAATATTCTTAAGGAAGTTTGTCCTTTCATGGGCCCCCCGGCCTAGGGGGCACAGAGTCCCTCCATGGCTCTTTCTGCGCCGCCCCCCGCCGCTGCCCTTTGCCGGCACACAGTTGGAACCAGCCCAGCGCTGCACCTTCTGTGCTACATGACCTTTAGCCAGTCAGCTTTCCTGAATCGCAGTCTCTGCTTTGGTAAAATGGGGAGACAAGCCCCCCCCACACTTCGCAGTGTGTTTTCAGGATTAAGTGAGATCTTGTAGATAAAGAGTCTGAACAACAGAAACCAGTACAACCTCCATGCACGACGATTTGGCAGTGTCCGTTGAAGTAGTAAATGTCCACGCCCTGGGCCCCAGCGATTTCTTCTCGCCATTTCCTGCAGAGAAAGTTTTGCAGACACGTCCAAGGGTGTTCCCTGCAGCACCTTCTGTGAGGTTAGAAAATCATAAACAACTGAAAGGGGCATTAATAGGGGCCTGATTAAATTAGGATCCATCCGTCCTGTGGAATCCTTTGCTGTAATTAAAGAGTCTGGCAGTTCCTGTGTGCTGTCACCGGCAGATCCCCGCCACGTGGGACTGCATGAACAAAGCAAGAGCAAATAACACCTACAGATGATTCCATTTAAGCTTTTCAGAACCCCACACAAACACTATATATTTTATGTTTGTCTATGTGCATGTATGTACGTAGATGCAATAAAAACAGCCCGGACGAAAATATGCCCGAATGACCCAGGGTTGCCTCTGGGGAGGGGATTGGGATGGAGGCTGCGAGGTGGCAGGAACATCAAAGAGAATTTCGCTTTGCTGTAGTGTCTACGTGTTTTACTGCAGTACATTCCTGCGTCCCCTGTGGAGATACACACATACAAAACACACGCCAACACCAAGTGCAGAGAACAGTAACGGTTAGCCTGACCCACGCGCCATCAAGCCTCAGAGGCCACAATTCTGACTGCAGGTCAAGGAAGGCACCTAGGAAGCAAGGTGTCTCAGTACCTCCTGCCACTGTCCGCAGCCCTTAGGGTCTGGATTCAGGTCTGGGGAAGCCCCTCAGGTGGGCAAATGACATCCCTTGGCGTGCGGGAGGGACGCACTCTGTTAGCCTGGCTGGGCGGAGGCCACAGCCCGCCTCTTCTGGCTGAGACTTCTGCCAGGAAAACTCTTGAACTACATAAAAATCCATCCTGGAAATCCCAGAGGCATCCTTAGAACGGAGCGTAGCCTTTCAATTAGAGTGGGGGAAAAAAGGCAGATTTGCCTGTAACTTGATTTCAGGTGAGTGAGGCCCGGTGGCCAAAATGCAACGGCTGCGCCTGGCCGTGGCCCCCACACCAAGGTCCTGCCATGTGCTGTGAAGGGGACCCCAGCCCCACCGAGGTTTCCAGTGTAACCAGCACGTGTTCCCATGGAAACTCTGCTTTGCAGAATCCTTTGGAAATTGTTTCCGAGGAGGGGAACCGCTTCCCACATGCACTTTGCCTTCCTGGGTCTGGTTTCCGGGGATGATTTTCTCCAAGTGCTGAGAGGAACAGAAGCAGACAGAGGGCTGGAGGCTGAAACCTGCCCGAAGGGGCAGAATGCGCCCTTTCGGAGCCGCTACCCTGGAGAGGCCGGTGGAGGCTGAGGGTGTCAGCAGTGGGTGAGATGTTTCAGGTGCCCAGAGGCCTTGAAGAGGGTGGCAGGGGTGTGGCCTAGAGATGGTAGGAAATCCCAGGTCAGAGCTAGAGCGGGTCAGGCAGAGAGAAGCATCGGCCGGGGCCGGGACATACATATCCACCCCCCTGTGGTGAGGCTGGGGCGGGGTCGGACAGGAGGAAGCAGTGCCCGCCCGAGGCCTGGCCGTCAGGGGCTTCTGCTACAAGCTCTAGGCCCAGGGCTCTACCCCCAGGACGGCTGCCATCCACCCTCCTGGTCTAAGGCTCCCCTTCACCTGGGTGTCACCTGTTGCTCCTGAGCCCCCTCCCCCCACTTCCCTGCTGGCTAAGCCCCTCTCCCTCTCCGGGCCTCTCAAGGCCCCTCCTGGGCCCAGACCAACACACACACACACACACACACACACACACACACACACACACACATGCGCGCCTCTCTGCTTACCTCGCCCCCACCCCCAGGGGCTCCCTGCAGGGGGCTAAAGAGGGGGGGTCCCCACCTCCAGGGAGGCCTGCCCCTCATTTAGCAGATTCCCTCCGCACTGCCCAGTGGCAGCCTGTTTTTCCTGAAGGATGAGTGGAGAAGGAAACGCACACCCGCTGAGCCTCTGTAGAGCAGGGAGTCCCCCATCTGTCCTCTCTGAGCAACACTCAGCGTCTTGATTGTCACTGAAGCCAAGGCTCAGGCGGACATGGCTGCTGGGAGGCGGAGCTGGGATTCGAGAGAGGCCAGCGGCCACCCAGCCCCAGATGACCCCCAAGGGCGGTTCCTCTCTCTTCTCTCCTCCGCCCACTCAGAGTCCATGCAAACCTGCCCTCCAGGAGCTCAGTTCGAGGCCCCCTCTGGCCCCTCCTCCTCCCTCGTGGCCACCTGCACCCCCCTGCAGTCATCTGCCACCCCTCACCCCTGCGCCAGCCCATCTCCACAGGCTCCCGGTCCCGGGGGCTGGGGAATGAGGGGTGCTTAGTCCTCTTGGCTCCATGCTGGGTGTCCCAGAACATTCTCCTCTGAGGGTCCCCCCTTCCACCCTGACCCTCCTCCCTGCCTCTCTCCTTGCTCATTGAAGGCCTCAGCGCCTGCCCAGCCTTGACCTGAGCTCAGCTTGGTCGCCGCACTTGACAACGTCTGTGTCCACAAGAGGGGCGACGAGTCGGTCCCTGAGGGCCTCACAGGCCGCAGGGAAGAGTTGGGGTTTTGTTCCAAGTGAGGTGGGAACGGTGGGAGGTTTTGCACGTGGGGAGGACCACGGTCCTGTGTAGGTCTCATCGGGATCCTTTGGCTGCTTCGTGGAGAGGGGACTGCAGGGGGCTGGGCCAGGGCGGGGGGCAAGGCTGATTCCCAGCCTGAGCGTCTGGGGCCGGGGGCTAAGGACGCTCCGGGGCCCAGCGAGGCGGCCTCCTCCTGGTCTTGCTGCCTTTGGTCTTCCCTGGAGAGGGTCCGCTGCACGCTGAGCGGCCTGCCTCCCTCACCCGGACCCCAGCCCGGCCTCTGCCTCAGGCTGACGGAGTCAGGAGCCTGGAAGGCAGCTCTGCTGCAGGCAGCTTCGCCTCCCTAAACAGGCTAGGAGTTCGTTAAACTGCCTTCTGGTGAGCGGGGGCCTCTCCCCGCAGCCCCGTGATTCCGCTCAGAGCCCGCCTTGCTGTGTGCTCCAAGGCCAGGCTCAGAACCAAGCTGAGAGGCTGTGAACCGTCGCGTGGGCCCGAGGGGGCCCCACACAGCCCTCGCGGAGGGGCTGGGGCTTCTTCCTGATGTCAGCCCAGGCCCACCCTGCCGGCCCCAGCCCTTTACCCTGCGGGGGGCCGACCCGCAGGGCTGAAGGCGCTACCCACAAACCAGCCGGGGGTCAGGCCGGGGCCTGCGCCTCGGGCCACCACCCTCCCGGGCGCGTTGGGGTTTGTGCGCGAGGGCACCCGAGGGACCTCTGGGGGCAGCACTGGGTTTGTGGAGGGCGGACTGGCCTGCCCATTGCACGAATGCCCAAATAGTGGAAAGCAAGGGAGGGATGGGGGAGAGCGGGGGAGGGAGGGCTCAGAGCCTGACAGCCTGGGTGACCCCGCGCTTAGCCCTGGTCTGCCTGTGAGGTAGGTTACAGTGCGGGGCTGCCGTGAGGTGAAATGAGGGGTAACGTGAACACTCGAGCAGCAGAAATGGCTCAGGGTCAGACACTGAGGGGCCGTAGCCTGAGCTTCTGCAGCACAAAGGGACCCCTCCGCCCACCCCAGGGGAAGGCCCAAGAACAGAGCCATGCAGCTGGACCACGACGGAGAGGGCTGGCCTCCAGCCAGCTGGGACCGCCCCGGGCAAGGAGGGAAGGGGCTGGGCTGGCCTCATCCGCAGGGCTGGGGCTGGGGCCTAAGGCAGACAAAGACAGAGGAGGTGGGAGGGGCCGAGATAGGCCAGGTGGAGGGCGCTCTGGCGAACTGGGCTGTAGGGTGGACGGAGGGGCAGCCGAGGCCCTGCGGCTGGGAAAGGTTTGAGGTGGTGGTGAGCAGGGGGTGGTGAGGAAGCAGTTGGCACACAGAGTGTAGGGGGCCAGGCTGATGGGAAACGACCTTGGGGTCCTTGCTGGGGGAGGCAGAGAGCTCCCTGCGTGTGCCCGGACCCTCGCAGTCCCAGGCCCCCAGAATGACGACCACTACTTAGCCACCCCCCCGCCCCGGCCTCCAGCTCTGTCCCTGAGCCCAGCCCAGCCTCTGCATGGTTCATTCTTGCCCACACCCCATACCCCCCACGCCAGCCCCCTGAGCTACTTTGTGTGGTCGCCTTGTGCCTTTGGCCTAATTGGGCGGGGGACGGGGAGGCGGGGGCCATTTGCCTAGTTGCTCCTTTATTCATCTACGCTGGGACCCCTGTGCACACAGTACTGACGAGGGTCCCTGGCTGGAACCTCCTGGTGGTTCAGGCTGGTGCAAGAGAGCCCGTGTGTCTAGGGATGGTAAGAAGGGCTCTGGGTGGGGTTCAGGAGAGACCTTGAGGAGGGAGGGAGGGAGGGAGGGAGGGAGGGCCGGCCTGGCAGAGGGAACAGCTTGGGCAAAGGTCCGGAGATGTGGCACCCTCGGTGGGTGGGGCCGGGCTGCAGAACGGGGGGTGGGGCCAGCCAAGGCAAGAGGGCACCCTCTTAAATGTGGCAGTGAGGTGACCGGGCACCCCTGGGGCCTCGCTCCTGGTACAGATCAAGTCCTTTGGAGGGAGAGGCTGCCCCAGGGCCTCTGATCCAGGGCAAGACCCATGGGCAGGCAGAGCTTGTCCTAGAGATTTTCATAGACCAGGTTAAATTCACTGTCACCCTCAATTGTATGTTGTTTCTCCTGGAAAAAAAAAAAAAAAGAAAGAAAGAAAGAAAAAAACAGTAGGGAGGGAAAGGAACAAACTTGCACAACTGTAGTTTTAGGCAGAGGCAGACAAACAGATGGCTTCCCAAGTAGCTTTGACAGGGAGACCTGTCCTTGTCCCCAAGCCCACCTAGAGAAAGCCCGCCTGCAGCAACGAAGACCCATCGCATCCATAAACAAATAAATAAATGTATTTTTAAAAAAAGAGAGAGAGAGAGAATCGTGATCAAGTGCTATGCCTTAGTCCCCATCGTGAGAATAACCAAGCCCTGTCCAGACCCTCCCAGGCTGGCGTCAGTGTAGACTCCAGCTCCCGGCTTTAGCCACCTTCAGCCTGGGGGCAGCTAGAAGCCAAACAGCCCTGCTTTACTGGCCAGTGTAGACACTACACCGTGCCCAGTGGTAGTTAACGACTGCTCATCTTGCACGGCGCCTCCGGGGTCCCAGTACAACACTTGATCCCTTGGCCAGGGCTGCACAGCTGGTAAGGGGTGGAGCAGGGGTTCAAATCTACCAGACCTCCTGACCACTAGGGCAGCTGCCTCGGAGAGAAGGCCCTGATTCAGCAGCAGGTGGCTCGCTCCTCTGGTCCTATTTACCCCATTTCCCAGATGAGGAGCAGGGCAAATGGAGTAAGAGGAGCCTTGCTGCCCAGCCCCTGCATACCTGGGAGAGCAGGCCCTGGGTGGAGGGCAGGCTGCTGGCCTCACTCTGGATGCATTCGTAGACCTCGGTCTCTCGGCGCTGCAGGTCCTGCAAGAGACGTGGGAGGGTCAGAGAAAGGTGAAGAGAGGGGCAGGGCCCCGGCCGCAGCGGCCTGCTATACCTCCCCGCTGCCCGAGGGAGCCCAGGGGCCGGGCAGACCTGTGAGGGGACACCCCCCACCCCCCGCCTCGTCACTCATAGTCACACGGCTGCACCTGTGCACCTGCCGTTCCCTCTCGGAGCCATCCTACCCCTTCTCCGCTGGTACAGTACCACTCCTCTCTGTGCCCCTTGCCACCCCTTCACATCACCTCAAGGCTCTAGTAGAGCCTGTGCTCAGCCCGGTGGGCTCTCCAGGCCCCCACGTAGCTGGCAAGAGGAAGGGCCCAGGCCCCCTCCCACCATCCCTGCCTGTCCTTAGGTCCTTCGGTGCAGCCAGCAGCCCCCAGATGTGACTCCCATGGCCAAGGCTCCAATAGGATGCTCTCCTGGCATCCCCCCATCACTCCCCTGGGCCAAAGCCCTATCCCTGTGAGGGTTCCACCCACGCATCCACCTCTCTAGGTCTCCCTTCACCCCTCACCCCAGCCTGTGCTCACAGATGACCTAGGTACCCACTGGAGTCACACCCCTTTCCCACAGCTGTGTTTGGTTTGTTGCTGGGTCACTGTAGCTGTGGTTGGCACACCTGGAGAACAGCACCAAATGAGCTATGATGAGGGGGCTCCTCGCTCAGCTAGATGTGTGTCTTAGGGCCACACTCACTCTTGGCCCAGCTATGAACAGCCTGACCAGAGGCCTCAGGATGGTAGAAAGAGACGGAGCTTTGAAATCAGACAAGCCAAGGTTCAACTCTCAGCTCTGACACCTGTCAGTTATGGGCAACCCCGGAACCTCCCTGTGCCTCAGTTTCCTCATCTGTAAAATGGGAATAACTGTATCTCTCTTTCAGGCTCAGTGGATGATTAAATGAGATATTGTACATAAAGGGCCCAACAGAGGGTCTGGCGAATCACAGGTCCTTAATAACTGTTGAATGATCATCAAGGGAGGCTTGATGCCTCCCTCCCCGCTCTGCGGTCACAGCCTGGACCCTCCCTCAGACCCTGATGGTCGCCGGGGTCCCAGGCAAGGGGCAGATGCTGCTCCTTGGGGGATGTCGGAACAGAGCTACCAACAGCCTAAGCAGGAGGCAGGAACCTTTCCTTCCCACGTGCACATGTCATATGGATGCCGGCTGGTTGCCAAGGAGGTGGTTTCCCTGGCAACAGGCAAGCAGGGGTTGCCGAGGCAGGCTGGAGAGACAGGTGGTACTCTGAGGCAAGAGAAGGGAGGGGAGGGGAGGTGGGGGGAAGGAGGCTCCGAGAGGCAGTGGGGCATGAAAACCTGTGTAATAAACCATTTGGCACTTGGGAGACCCTCACTTCAAGGGCATCACACACAGGGATGGCAAGGCTGCCCTAGGGACCTCTGCGTCAGAAAGAGGGAGGGTCGGGACTTCCATGGTGGCACAGTGGTTAAGAATCCGCCTGCCAGGGCAGGGGACACGGGTTCGAGCCCTGGTCCTGGAAGATCCCACGTGCCGCGGGGCAACTAAGCCCGTACGCCACAACTACTGAGCCTGCGCTCTAGATCCCACGAGCCACAACTACTGAGCCCGCGTGCCACAACTTCTGAAGCCCGCGCGCCTAGAGCCTGTGCTCCGCAACAAGAGAAGCCACCGCAATGAGAAGCCCACGCACCACAACCAAGAGTAGCCCCTGCTCGCCACAACTAGAGAAAAAGCCTGCATGCAGCAATGAAGACCCAACGCAGCCAAAAATAAATAAAAATTAAAAGAAAAAGAAAGAGGGAGGGTCTTGGAAGGGATGCTTCCAACCTGCCTCCGGGTAAGGAAGGGGGCAAGGCTGTCCCAGGGAGGAGCCCAAATTCCGGTGAAAGGCATTTTCCAAGGCCTGCTCTGGCCTGTTGGGCTTTCATGCCTGCCCAGAGCACCAACCACTGCCGGCAAGCCTGGCACACGGGCTGGGAATCTGCTCCTCAGCAGCCCTGGGCCTCCACCGCCTGTCTGCCCAGACCTGCATGCACAGATCTGACAGCCCCCCACGCTGGATGTTTCTGGTCACAGAGTGAAGGGAGAAAAAGGGCCTCCTGGCTGACACGCCAGCAGGAGAGCAGATCTCGGGTCCCACAGATGGTTCCCTTCTCCCTCCTGCCCAGCACGCATCAGCCCAGAGAGGCCCAGAGATGTCTCAGGTCACACAGCCCCTCCCGCCCTCCGCTCCACGCGCTCCCGCTGGCCTGGGCATACAGCTAAGTGATTTCCAAGGCAGAGAAGAGCCTCCTGACCTGGGACCCCACAGGCCTGTGGCCCACGCTGTGGGTGGTCATGCTGTGGGTGGGAGAAGCTTCAGGGCTGAGGGCGGGGGAGGCTGCGGAAGTTGCTGCCAATTAGCAGCTGCTGAGTGAAGCCTCTGACAAGTCCCGACCTGCCGGGCTGCATTTGCATGCAGGGAGTGACTGCATCACTAGGCTGTGAGATGTGGGGCAGCCTTGTCAACAGGATACCTTCTTGGCCTTCCTTGCTGGTGTCGGGGACGGCCTCCCTCAGGGTATGCCCGCGGGGAGAAGGCCAGGCCTCTGAACGGGCGGGGCTGGGCTGGGCTGTACTGGGATACGGGTCTGGGATCCAGGCCCTCTGAGCCCTCTGCCTCCTGCTGCCCAGTATGGGCAGTGATGCTGAGCCGAGAGGTCACCAGCCCTGGCAGAGGTGTGAAGTCCGTGCCAAGGCCTTTGTCCAGGTGGGCTGAGGCCAGAGCTGCAGTCAGCTAGCTGCCCTGGGCCAGGACCTAAGCTGAGGGTCCTGGACATTGGTCCCCCTGTAATACCCACCCCTGTCACCAAGGAAACACAAGAGCTGTGGTCTCGTGGACACCTGCACGTTGACATTTGCACGATGCCCTCTGCGGGGCAGACGGGTGAGATCTGGGGGCCTTGTTCAGCAAGGAGTGGTACGCAGGAGAGACGGAGCACCTCTCCTCCAGGTCAAGGTCCTGGCGTGTCTGAAGTAAACGGCCCACGGCAGTGACAGGAGTCTGGTGAGGCAGGGCTGGGTTTGGCCTCCAACGAAGGCCTCTCGTGCCAGGCTGAGGAGCTGGCAGTGGGGAGCCACTGGAGGTTTCTGAACGGGAAGCGACAGCATCGGTGGTGTGTCGGAAAGGCCCCACCTGCTGCCGTGAGGAACGGGAGGGCTGGAGGCTGAGAGCAAGAATGAGGCGCTGGGCCAGGCAGAGGATGGAACACAGCTGAGGGGGGTAGTGTCCAGATGCTTCTGGGCAGCGTGAAACTACAACGCTGCTGCCCCACATTCGCCACGGAGCACCTACTCTGTACCCAGCACCGAGCCCCAGGGAACCCCAGCCAGCTGGGAGCTAAGAACAGGCCTCCACTCAGCTGATCGCTGAGCACCTACTATGTGCCCGGCGCTGGGCTGGTATGGGGGAGGGCGCCGGGCAGACCACAATCAGAAAGAAATCGGTGGCCGTTAAGGGCCACGGAGAGACCCAGAGAAGGCAGATGGGGATGTTGGCTCATGGAGAGGGTGGGGAGGTCAGAAAGGCCGCCCTGCAAAGGAGCCCTCTGAGCAGAGAGCTGGGGAGTGAGGGAGCAGCCCCTGGACGGCTCCAGAAAGGACACTCTGGAGGGTGCAGCCAACACCAAGGCCCCCCTGCGGGGTGGGCGTGGGGGGCAAGCCTGGTGCATCTGGAGAACATCAAGGAGGCCCGTGTGCCTGGAGCGAGCGAGTGAGTGAGGGGAGAGACAGTGGGAGGGCCTGTGGGCAGAGCTCTCGGAGACCCACTGTCAGGGCTCCGGTGTTGACTCAGCGAGACAGTCTCTCTCACTAGACGGCCGAGGCGGCCATGAGAACGTGACCGCAGACCTCCAACTCCAGGGGTCAGCATCGACCCGGGGCCCCAGCTGCTGGGCTCTGAAACCCACCGTTACATGTGCACAGAGGCCACCCCCCCGCCGCCCACCGTGGGCTACTGCCAGCCAATGGCTGAGCTCAGCAGGGATGCCGTCACAGCCTCCCGCCCTGGGAGACCTGGGACTCCTCTGACTGGGCTCCACATGGCCTGCTGAACCTGCCCTAGATGGTGCGGTGGTCGGTGCATCCTCTCTGCCTTCCTTCACCCTTTCCTTTACCCAGGATGAGATCTGCAAGAGTCTGATGACTCTCCCAGTGTTCTCCATTTTCTCCCACAGGTGGTTTCCCTAATAAAACTATCACACATTTACCCCTGTCTTGGTGTCTGCTTCTCGGGGGACCTAGACTCACCAAGGGCTCTGAGCAGAGGGGGATGTGATCTATGTTTGGATGGGATCACTCTGCTGCTGCTGGGTGGAGCACAGACTGTGGGGCAAGGATAATAATGGGCCAGCTGATTAGAAACCAATTGCAGGACTCCAGGCACGAAACGGTGGTGGCTCCCACCAGCGTCAGCCCTGGAGGGGTGAGAAGGGTCAGATTCTGGATATGTTCAAAATAAGATGTGCTGATGGATCCGATATGAGCAGTGATGGAAGGAGAGAAGGAAAGGGCACTTTCAAAATGTTTAGCCTGAGCGACCATTCACCGCATGAGGAGGACTGCGGGAAGAGGCACTTGGATGGGTAAAGAATTGGAGACTGGTCTGAGAGAGAAGCCAATAAGGGGTCCAAATGCAGTTGCTTCTGGTGTTCAGAGGAGGTGCCTGGGCTGGACGTATAAATTTGGGAGTTGTCAGAGTGTAGAGGGTCTCAAAACCTTGAGGCTGCCTCACTCCCAAGGAGGGGAGTGAAGATCAAAGAGAAAGGGCCCCAGGCCTGGACTCTAATGTTTAGAGGTCAGGATTTCTCTGGTTCCTAAGAAAGAACCAGGGATGCAGGCTGAGGAGGCATGGTAGTGAGTGAGAGGGGCATTAGGAGAGGGTGGAATGTTCCGGAAGCAAGGAAAGAAAGTGTGTCTAGGAGGAGGGAGAGCTCGATGGTGTCAGATGCTGCTGTTCAACAAGAAAGATGAGGACTGGGAACTGACCACTGGGTTTAGCAATGTGGAGGTCAACGGTGACCTTGAGAAGCAAGGCTTTGGTGGGCTGAAAGAAGAGGTGTGCAGAAAGCCTGACTGAGTGGGTCGGACGGGAGAGAGAGAAACTGAAGACAGGGAATTTTGACAGATCTGTTATAAGGAGTCGTCGAGAAAAAACAGGGTCACTGCAGGTGGCTGTGAGCTCAAGTTAAGGAATTTAAAATGGAAGAAATCATAGCATGTTTGCAAACTGTAAATGTAATACTGTATCATTAGCCCTATATTAAAGGTTATGAAACCAAGACTCAGAAAGTTCAAGTAGAAGAACCCGTTAGCAAAAGAACTAGGCTTTGAACCCCAGTCTGTCTGGCTTACTCCAAATCCATGCTCTTTGACACGTCAACTTTTCACACACAAAAAAACTGGAGTAGTACAGCTTTTTTTTTCCCGTCACAATATATCATGAGCGTTTTTCCACATGAATAAAAAAGCAAAAATTGACATAATCAGAAGGAGAAATATACAATCTACAAGCAAATGGGCAGATTTTAACTCAATTCACTCAACATCTGATAGACAAAATAATCAATAAGGATATGGCATACTTTAGCAACACAATCAGTAAACTTGACCTCACTGGCACATATAGAACACTCACTCAGCCATGCACAATACACATGAAATATAAGCCAACAATAAAACAAGTCTCAAAAGACTTTGAAGGGTTAAAATCCTACCGAATGTATTCTCTGATCACAGTGGAATTCGTGAGAAACAAAAAACAGAATGATAACTAAAAAACAAACGTTTGAAAATTAAGCAAAGGACTTTTAAATAACTCATGGGGCAAGTGGGAAATTTAAACTGAAAGACAACAAAACTATGATATATCAAAACTTGTGGGATACAACTAAAGCCATACTTAAAGGGAAGTTCATAGCCTTAAGTGCATAAATTAGGAAAAAAGAAAGATTGAAAATCAGTGATCTAAGTATCCATCCAAAGAAACTAGAGGAGAAGTAAACAAAAATCCTTCCCTGGATGTGGTCCACCGTCACCCCTCTTGTTCACCATCACTGTCTGAGGCAGTGCGATAAAACAAAAAAAAAAGAAATAAAAGGTATGAAGATTAAAAAGGAAGAAATGAAACTTCCATTATTCATAGATGACATGACTGGGTTCATAGAAAATCCAAAGGAACTTACAGAGAAACTATTAGAATTAATTAGAGAATTCAGCAAGGTTACTCTCTATATAAAGTCAATATACAAAAATCAATCGTATTTCTACATACCAGCAATAGACAATTAGAAAATAAAATTAGGAACTCCCCTGGTGGTCCAGTGGGTAAGACTCCGCACTCCTAATGCAGGGGGCCCAGGTTCGATCCCTAGGCGGGGAACTAGATCTCACATGCATGCCGCAACTAATAAACCCTCATGCCGCAAATAAGAAGCCTGCATGCTGCAGCTAAGACCCAGCACAGCCAAAAATAAATGAATAAATTTTTTTAAAAAGAAACTTAAATTAAAATGGGGACAACACCTGTACCCTGAAGCCCTATTATGAGTATTAATGAGATAACAGGTGTAAAGTCCTACGACGGTACCTGGAACGTAGTAGGGACTCAACAAATGACTTCGTGACATCATCATCACTCCTGTTAACGTCATTCTTATCTGCCCAGGTCCAACCCCAGCAGCTAGGGACTGGTCTCAAGGGCTAGCAGAGACTGCGGCCTCCCTTCACATCTCCTTTCCAGCCCTAAAACCTTTTGAAGCCACCCTGCAACCTGGCAGGGCCTTTGGGCCTCTTCCTCACACTCCAGAGACGTCAGCCCGAGCCTCAGAGAAGTCTAAACACAGGCAAGAAAGATGTTCCATGCAAAAGTGAGTCTCTTCCATTAAAAGTAATCTTGGAGAAGGATATTTATTCATGTAAAAAGATGTTCATGAGATACTGTAACATGAACAAAAATAGCTGTACTACTCCAATTTTTTAAAAAAAGTATGTGTGAGTGTGTGTAGGGGTCTCTTTGTATGTGTTTACAGAAAAGACTGGAAGGTGTAGAGGTCAATGTTACTAGTGTTTATACTGGAAGAAGATAGGCTTAGGATGATGGTTATTTTCTTCTTTTTGATATATATAGAAAGATCTCGTGTGTGTGTGTGTGTGTGTGTGTGTGTGTGTGTGTGTGTGTGTGTGTATGGAGAGAGAGAAATGTTTTTATTTAACAGCTGACACCAGAATTCCTCCTAGGGAAAATACCACGATGAGTTGCTGGGAGAGAAGAGAGAATATGGGGAAGTCTGGGGCCACGTGGGAAGCAGTGGCTGCTGGAAATTCCCTGGGATGGAGGGGCTGAAGGCCCCGTGAGAGCCGGCCGTGTTACGTTCTATTTGGGGTTATCGGCGCTGCCCTGTAGGAACGCTGCCTTTGCCTCGTCCCCATCTGCCTCATCCTCAGTAAACCGGGCCATATGCTGAGCGCCCTCTGTGCGGGGCTCTATGGACATCGAGGAAGGACCTGAGTTTCATGTATGAGTCAGGGTGGTGGGGACAGGAACAGCTACAGCACATACAGGCAGAGTCCCAGAACATGCCCTTGGAGGACCTGCAGGACCCAGACATGGCTGTGCACCTCCCCGGTGCGGATTCAAGACCGCTACCTGGCGGCTGGAGGCCCCGTGGAGATGAGACCCCAGTTGACACTGGGTGGCATTTATTCTTCACTTTCTCCACAATGAGCATATGTTACTTGTTCAACTAAAATAGATGTAACTGAAAAAAGAATGTCTGTCACCATCCCAGCCACCGGGCAGAGTGACCACGTGTTGACCAGATGGGCGAGCCGGGCGGGGGGATGAACAGTATCTCAGCCGTGTCTCTGCTTGACTGTAAGGACATAAAACTGTGTGTGTGTGTGTGTGTGTGTGTGTGTGGTATGTGTGTGTGTGTGTGGTGTGTGTGCGTGCGTGTGCGCGCGGGGTGTGTGTGTGCGCGCATGTGTGTGTGCGCGTGTGTGTGTGGTGTGTGTGCGCATGTGTGAGGTGTGTGTGTAATGCCCTTGTACCACCCTGGCAGTCTCACAGTCAAGATCAAAAACCTGGGCTGCCCTAAATTGTATCAAAATATCTCGAATCAGAGCAGAAATCTTAGCATTCTTTCTTCCAAGGCTGATAATTAAAATACTATTTTCTAACCAGTATGATATGGTCCCTGACCAAGTCAGAAGAGCTCCTGGCAGTGACCCCAGTTACAGGGAGGAAATCGCTGAGTCACTGCCCAGTTGGCCAGCTTCAGGGTTCCCGCTGCCACACACCTATAAGGGACACAGGGGGCATCCTCTGGGCTGCTGAAAAGACTCCGCTTACTTTGTGCAGTATGGAAGAAAGAGAGGAGAGAGAGAGAAGAGAACAAAATTGTTTGAGTGAAATGTCTAAATATCAAATCATAAGTTAAAGGGAGCCTTTCTGGAAGTAAAGGAGTCTTCTGGAAACAAATGATCACCTTGCTGGTAACAGTGGCCTTTTCTCCATGACCACTGTTCCCTGGAGTTGAATAGGATACTGTTCTGGCTCTTAATTTGCTGCCAGACCCTTGGGGGAAGGAAGCAGATGAGTAAATCACTGATTACAGTCCAGTCTAATAAGTGCTTCTGTGACGAAAATCATGATAATAATAATAATAGTAATGATAGGTGGCCAGACAGTCTAAATATTTTATATGGATCGTCTCACTGAATATTCCTAACCACCCACGAAACAGGGGCTAATAATGGCTCCACTCCGCAAATGAGTAAACCAAGGCAGAACAAATCACTTGCAGAGTCAAGATGTCAATCAAGCAGCCTGGCTCTGACCTGCCCCCCCCACCCCCCTCCCCCCCGCATCCCTTGGTTAGGCTCCCGGCAGGACAAAACTGTAGTACCTGATCAGAGTGGAGATCACAGAAGGCTTCCAGGAGGAGGGGATGCAGAACAACAGACTAGATGTAATGAAGCTACAGAAGAAAAGATCACCTGCCCCCACACCGGGTTAATGAGAAAAGATACGACTCGCCATTTGCCTCTGTCTTAATTCAAACGTTCCAATCTGGTGATTATCTTTTCATCTCCATACATGGTCTTAGGGCTCACATTTGCCCATCACCTTCAGAAGGCAGGTCAGGAAAACCATTGTTGTTTTTTGGGTAATCCACACATGGGAAATCAAAGTAACTGAAAAGGAAGAAGCAGAAACACTAAGCCGGGAGTGTAGTGTGTGTGGTGTGTGTGTGGTGTGTGGTGTGTGTGGTGTGTGTGTGGTGTGTGTGTATGTGTGGTGGGGAAGGGGAGTGTGAAGAATTGAAAATCGTTGGTGTGTTAAGGGCGTGGGACGCTGCCTGACTTTTTCCTCTTTTTGTGATTCTTGTTGTTGTTGCTCCGATGTTGTTTGTGCAATAAAAACAGGAAGGAACTGGTGAGCGGGTCAACGTCATTTGGTCAGACGAAGGGACTTTCTTCATTCCTCACCAGCTGTGCCCTCACTGCCCCTCATTCCAGAAGTGGAGGGGCGCGCCAAGGAGGGGGCCCCAGGGGCACCTCACACCTACACTCCTTCCAGGGGCCAGGACCACACACTTGTAACCTCGGTTCACCTTCACAGAAATCCCTCCAGGCAGGAATTCCTGTCCCCAGTTTACAGGTGAGGAAGTGGTGGCTCACAGAGAGGTCACACAGCTGGTACACTGACGGAGCCAGGGAACCAGACCCTGAGCCAGGCCTCAGAGGGCGGAGGACTCACCGTGTAGATGGATTCGGGGGGAGGCTGCTCCCGGCTGCTGGCAGCGCTGGGGCCCGGGCACTTCTGGGCAGTGTGCTTCCGTGGAGCCTGCATCTGTCTCTGTGGGGAAAGGAGTCAGGGCTGGGGACCAGAGGCTCTCCTTCTCCCCACCCCCGACCAGACCCCCCCGCAGAGGGAAGGATGGCAGATTGTCATGAGGCCACTCAGAAGTGCACCCCTCAACACCTTCCATCCACCCTCTCCAGGGAAACGGGGCAAATACCTGCAAGACCTACATCAAACCACTCATCTGCCCGGGAACACCGGAAACGATAAAGATCCCGGCGAGGCAATTGCCCACCACCCAGTGCCTGGCCCCGGATGCCACCCAGTGCCAGAGCACAGTGCCAGCAGTGTGACCGGGTCCCCGGCTGCAGCCGATTACTGTGCGTGTTGCTGAGCGAGCCAGCGCGGGCCAGACCCGCTGTCCAGTCCCTCTCTGCCCCTGGCTGGCTCTGCGGCCTCACGCAAGCACTTACTCTCTCTGGACCTCAGTTTCCTCAGCCGTCCCCCCTCTTTGTGAGATTGCTGCGCAGATTCAGGGGGGTGAGGAGGAAGCCGAGCACTCTTGACACTCGTGTGTCATTTATGTGGCCCTTGGCCAACCGCACACACTCCGGTTAGCCAGGCGGTGCGACGAAGGGGACACCGTCCCTGCCCTCCCGGAGCTTAAGACCCGGTGGGGAGACGGACAATGAACCAGCAGTTTTACCACGTGTGGTTCACGCGCTGAGACAGGGACAGAGCCTCTGGCGCCCGGGCGGGAGCAAACGCCTCGCCTGGCAGGAGGGGATGTTTAAGGCTGAGAAGTTCGTTTGGAAGAGAAGGGGGAAGAGGCGGAGGGAAGCTGTCCGGACGCCCCCCGCATCTCAGGCACACCACACTGCCAACAGGGAAGCAACACAGCCTGATCTCGGGGCAGGACCTAACTAAAAAGCCTAGCCGCCTGCCAATCCTCAGACCATTACTTGGGATTAGCTCTCGAGAGCTACTGAACACTCAGGCAGAAGCCAGCGCCACCCCCAGTCACGGCATAGTAATGGCTCAGGAGTACATGGAGCCTCACCGGGTGCCAGGTGGGGCTCTAAATGCATTACTTGCCTTATCTCCTGCGCCTCCCAACAAACCTGCAAGACCAGTCTTCATATCATCCCTGTTCCACCCGAGAGGCTGTGAAGGCTCGGAGAGGGCTGACAACTTGCCCGAGGTCACAGAGCCAGAAGTGGCAGGGGCAGAATTGGAACCCAGGTCTGTGTGATTCACCAAGATGCTGATCTGACAGTACCTGGAGTTGTCACTCCCCTGTTTTGTTTGAAAGTGTAGGCCAGGTCTCACAGACAGATCGGTGCAGGCATCCGGGCAGCACTTTACAGTTTACAAAGAACTCTGGGACTTATTGTCATTTGATTCTCATAGTAGCCTAAGGAGGTGGGCATGGACTTCCCACTTGCCAGAGGGGGAAACAGGCTTGTCCAGCTAGTCATTGACTGCCCTTGGATCAAACCCGGATGCCCTGTTCTCAAATCTAGTGGCCCTCCCCTGCACCACCTACTTCACTGCCAAGGCTGGTGGTGTGGGCTCACGGGCAGGGGCTCTCCTGGACCCCGTGGGGAGCAAGACCCAGGCCTGGCCTGGTGGCATTCCTGTTGAGGCTGGTGGGGCCGCCAGGGAGGTAAGTGCCACTGTGGGTTCGTGAGAGGAGTCCATGTCTGCCAGGGGCTGGGGCAGACTTCTCAGGGTTTGCTGTGCAAGCCTGAACATAGGACAGGAGTCTGAGGAAGTGTCCCAGGCCATGGAAACAGTGCAGCGTTCTTACTGGGGTAGCGATGCTCCTGGGAGCCAGCCTTGCCCCATCTGGGTGCCCTGTCCCAGACCATCAACATTTACCCTTCCGATCGTGATTTTCAAATGAATAAACCAATCGGCAGCTCAGGAAACCTGTAGAGCCTCTGTTTCCCCCTCTGTAAAATGGGAGCGATACCATCACCTTGCCCACCTCACAGCCTGGCCACCTCTGACTCATCTTGCAGGTCTCAGCTCTCATTTACTCCGTCACTCCTTCCATAAGCACTATGTGTCAGGGTCCCCCAGACACTGGGGACACCAAGTCCCTTCTTTCTGGGGCTTATGCTCTGGTGGGGGAGACGGTAATGACACAGAAGCAAGGGGGTGGGAGCAAAGCAAGAAGAACCAAGCGAGAAGCAGGGAGACCCTCATTGTGGGCGAGGGGTGACGGAAGCCGGGGCTGGGGGTTGGGGCAGGAGAGAGGGGCTGGGTCCTGGACAGACTGGGGGCGGGGCTTGCCGAGGGATCAGCCGTGGGGGCGGGGAGGAGGGGGGCAAACACAGCACCAAGCCTTGTGGCCTGAGCATCTGGGGGCCTGGTGCCGTGTGCTGAGCTGGGGCCGACCTGGGGGGACTTAGGAGTGCTGTTCCTGACCAGGTGGGTGCAGACGCCCGTGGGTGCCCGCACGGAGTGGACGTGATCTGGAGCTCGGGGGGTGGGGGCGGGGGCTCTGGGCAGCCACATTGGGTGGGACTGTAATCCCGGGAGCGGAGCAGTCACGGAGGAGCGTAGACAGACGAGGAGAGCTCTGAGGAAGGGGCCTGGGAGGTGCCAATGTTCAGAGGCCACGAAAATGTGGGTGACCCAGCACAGGGCCACCGGGGGATCCTGGGACCAAGGAAGGAGTGTGCCATGGAGGAGGGAGACCTGCTGTGTCTGATGCCCTGCGAGGATGAGGACGGATCAGCATCGGCGGCTGCCTGCTCCGGGGAGCCAACCTTGAGCCCAGGCTGAGTGTGAGCCCTCGAGCCTGCTCTCAGCACCGGAATCATCTATCTGCCTCTTCTGAGTCAGTAGCTCCCGGCTTTGATTCATTTATCAGATGTGCTGCTGGCGTCCTCCATGCCTCTTCCTCCTCGGCCCTGTCCTCCCGGGCCCCGTGGCTGGCTGCCGGGCCTGTCTCTGGCCTGGCCGGGGCTCCTACTGCATGCTCTGTTCCTGCGCTCAGCTCATGGTTCAAACGCTGGCCATCCAGTTCTGGGGCAGCATCTACAGGGGCCACATCTGAATTTGGATCCAGCTCTGGGGAGCTCTGGGAACTTCTCTGGCAACAAAAACCCAGCAGCAGCTTCTGGCCTCCTGAGTTCTGTCTCCTTCAAGCCCAGGTTCTCATAGCAGCCCCTCCTCCCTCAAGTGCAGGGAGGGACAGCAGGAAGTGTCCATGCACTGTGCTCCCACCAGGGGTCAGGCACCAGCTGGTGACTCGCAAATGTGATCTCTTCCACCCTTTTTGGGTAAGGGTGGGGATCCATCCTTATCCCCATTTCTGGAGGAGAAAACAGACTCGGAGAGGGTCGAAACTTGACAAGAGGACAGGGGCTGCATCTGTCTTGCTTTCCACTGTGTCTGGCACTTAGCCGACTGCCTGGCACACACTAGACACTCAGCAGCTATTCCTGGAAGGAGAGGAGGGAAGGCGAGGGACGAAGGAGGCAGGGTCTCCGAGGCCGTGTGGCAGGAGGAGGGGCTGGGATCTGAAGTCAAGCTGAGGCTTCGAGGTTCACCCTCTCCTGTCCTCCCTTAGAGACTTTACTGAGCACCTACTCTGCACCACTGTCTCCCTGGCCTCTCAGGACACTGAGATCCAGTCATTAAAATCCTCTTTTTGCAGAGCAGGGGCTGAAGTGAGGGCTCAGGGTCAAGGTCTTGCCCTGCCTGCTCTGCACTAACCGGCTGCGCTTCACACTTCATGGGAGGCATTTGTGTGGTCACACAGTAAGCCAAGGCGGGGGTGGGGTCCACAGACGGAGTGTGAGTCCCTCAGCACCCCTGCCTGAAGCCCAGTTACTGTGTCCACACCCAGGTTGCAGCCTGGGAGCTGCTCAGTGAGGGCAAAGAAGAGCTCTCCTGCCTGTACCCATCCTTGGGAGAGCAGCAGGGTGGGGAGGAAATATATTAAGGGCCAGTCACCGCCTCTCTGAGCCTCACTTTTCAGAGCTGTAAAATGGGAAGAAAACTCTGTCACCGAGTGACGCTGGGACGCGAACCAGAGCACGCCTGGGAGGGTGCCTGGCACCCAGCGGCCCTGAGGAGATGCTTCTTCCTTCCTTCTGGGCTGCTGGGGATCCAGAAAATCTGAGATAAGGTTTCCTAATCTGGAGGGCTAGAAATGGTAAGCGTGCGGGCCCACGGCTTCCATCAGACACTCAGAGGGACCCGTGACCCGGAAAAGGCTCAGGAGCCCTCATTTCTTGCAACAAGACCAAAAAGGACCTGGTGGTGATGAGTTGGCAGCACAGGCCCAGCCACAGGGCAGGGCGAGGGAGGGGGCCCCGGTGCAAGTGGCCACGAGGAACACCTATTCCAGGCACCCCCTCACGGGGTGGCATCCCTAAGCCACAGTAAGTGGGGTGGGGGCGGCGTCGCCGTGTGCCTGCAGCCCCTACCTTCTTCCAGAGCAACAGGGCCGTGGCCAGGAAGCTCAGGACAGTCAGGATGCCGATGAAGCAAAAAAGCAGGCGCTCCCGCGGGCCGTGCGGGGGCTCTCGGTACCCTGTGTCTGGGTGGAGGGCAGGGAAGCAGAGACGTTAGTTGCCTGGGAGAGACACACCCCACCCCGCAACCCTACTTCCGACTCTCCCCCACCAGGACCCCCCAGACCCCGCCTCTGCTGAGGTCCGCCTTCCCACACTCGCCTTGGCTATGTTTCTATGTTTGCTGCCTTGATTCTTGTTAGCGGTAAGGACTACACCCTTCGCTTCTCAGGTGCCCCTGCCTCGGTGCCCTGGCTCCACCGAGAGGTGCTTATGGGACCTGGGTGAGTCATTTCGCCTCCTGGGGCCTCCTCCTTTCCATACGTGAAGGAGTGATCATACGGGCAGGAGTGGTGAGGGTGAAGGGGGTGGGCTTGTACAAGGCCTAGCAGGTGCTGCCGGCACCAGGGGTAGGTGAGAGCACAGCCCAGCCCTTTCCCTTGAGCCATCCAGCCTTTCATCCACCCCTTTCTCCTTCCATGCCTCTGTCCACCCCTCTGTCCAGCTGGTTGGCCGAAAATTGCAGAGTGCCAACCACATGCCAGGCACATGAGCGTCTGTTATTTAACTAGCACGTCCTACTACCGGGCGCCAGCCCTTGCATTCAGGACCTCACTCATCCCAGGAAAAGCCTCTGACGGGCAGGGTATTGCCATGAAGAGTAGGTCCAAGGTGACATCCTGGCAAGCAGCAGGACTGGGGGCCAAACTCAGGTCCGTGGGATTCTGTCACCCTGGCCCCTACCAGTGGGAGTCACAGAGGTGCCTCAGAGAATCATGACTTCAGTGATGTGCTGTTCTTAACCTTTGGGAGTCGCTCCTCTTTTGAGAATGTGATGAAAACTAGGAATCTGTCCCCAGAAAGAGGCACACGAGCCGTGTCTTGGTTCACAGGTCTCTACAAACACACGTGCACATGCCCCATTCTGTGCTCACCCAACTAATAGTGCCAAAGGGCCTGCCAGAGGTAGCCAGATCCACACCCCAGGCCTCCGCCCTTGCCACACAAAGATGGGCATCTCGGCACACCTGTGTGGCCAGGGGCTCCCCGAGGCTGCTCTGTTCTGTTCTGCCAAGGCTGAACAATGAGGCAAACGTTCCCCACTTCGGCTCCTGTGCCCCAAAGTCTGCCGGATGAGACCTCTGGGCCCCTCGCCCTGGGAAGAGCCGCGGAGGAAGCTCACCTCTGACCAGGATGAAGGTGCCGTTGCCTATAACACTGGAGTCCGGCCAGTGGACGGAGCAGTAGTAGGTGCCAGTGGCAGACGAGTCAGGCAGCTTGGGGGTGATCTGACACTCTATGGTGTGGGTCTCGTTCTCTCTGCCTGGACCAGGTTTGCAGCTGGTCTTCTCCTCAGAGCTCCTCTGGCCCTGGAGGTCCACATGAAAGTAGCTGACTGTGAAGTCCTTGAACTTGGGGGTGTACGGGTAGGTAATCCTGCAGCTGAAGGGAACGCCCTTGTTGGCCAGAGAGGCCACAATGGGGAGGCCGGTGTGGGTCACTGACTGCCCTCCTGCAGGGGAAGGAAAAGGAGAGAGCGGTAGCGTCAATCCCCTGCTTCCCCTCGAGGACCGTGGCCCACGCTCACATGTCCCACGCCCTCAGTGTGTGCAGGTGGTGTCCAAGTGCTTTACACGTTATGGCTCTATAACTCCCAACACAGCCAAGGCACAAGTGTGTAAGGGCTCCATTTTACAGAGAGGAAGAGTCTGGGGTCAGGGAGGTCAAGCCGCTAGCTTTCAGTTTCTCTACAGGTATGGAGTGGAGCTGCCACCCCCCGACCCCGGGCTGGAAGATCCCAGACCCCAAGCTTCCAACCACTCTCCCTCCCAAAGGTCAAGAAGCCACGTCGGATAAAAGCACAGGTCTGAGACAACCCGAAGCTGGTAAAGGATGAGAAGTAAAGAGGAAAGAGGCAGGAAACGAAACAACGAAACACTTCCTGGCAGGAAGAAGCACTTCCTGGCATAGACAGGCACACAGAGGGAGGCGGGTCTGCCCAGGGCTCTCCCCAGCCTGAGGGGGAGGCACGCCAGGCAACAATCAGGAGAGACAAACCTCTCCCGGAATCTGAGCTTGCAGAAGAATTTGTCAAGTTTTTATAGACAATTACAAGCAACGCCCCAGAAGCAGTTTTCCAGCAACGCAGAGGTGTTCCATACGCAGCCATTTGGCCGTGAGCATGACGAAGGCAGTCCTCTGGGAGCTGTCTTCTCCCCCACCCCCACGTACCACCCCCCTCTCATCAGAGGCACCTAGGAAAACAGTTTGAAAGCCCCCAAAGCAGCAGCCTGCCCGGCTGGGCGGCCCGCCCTCCCGCAGGCTCTGAGGCGCTGGTCATATCCTGTGCTGGGTCAGCAGCTGCCACCTCCCCCACTCCGGACTTCAGCTGCACAAGCCACCCCCAGCTTCAATATGCCCTGTCCCCCAGCACCTTCCTTCTCCTGCAGCTGAAGGACAGACAGCTCTAGACTGAGGTCGGCATCGAGCAGCCGAGAACACGCTGGCCAGGTTGTTAGTCGGAGAAGATCATGCGTTGGAGCCACCCGGACGGAGCCAGTGGGGTTTATCTGGTTGGGGGGGTGAGGTGTGGGCCTCCCACCTGGGGTCGGTGTGGGTCTGGCGGGAGGCCGGGCCGGTTTCTTTGGTTCCTTCCTGGGTCTTTTCAGCTCAACCCTGGGCCGGATCCTCAAGGGAGGTGAGGCCAGGCCCTCTGGGAGACTCGGGGACGGGGGCGGAGACGGCCCTCCACACCCGTTAACCCCTCCAAGCTCGGACCACACTGATATTTTGAGCTTCCCGGGGAGCAACTGAAGAGACACCCCCTCCCCCGAGGAGCTCAAGCCAGTTCCAGGGAACAGGCTGGCGTGTCTGGATGTCACAGTGGGTTGACTTTGTCCCGTGTGATACTCGTGCATGGAGACGCCACTGAGCCAGCCCCGGGGGCGCCCCTCCGGCGAGCGGTGGGGAGAGGACTTCCCGCCGCACTGTAGATCTCTGAGCTGGTAGTTGTTGTTTAGCTAGAACGACATATTCGTTTTGTCATAAAACAAGGAGCCTTGATTCCCGGCTGAGGTCGGAGGCGTGGCAGGGGCAGGGTAGGGGTGCGGAGCCGGCGGGAGGGGGGTTGTGCCTGACCCCCCAGGGTCCCAGGTGGGCCGAGAAGGACAGGAGGCGAGATGAGCAGTGCCCGCCGGCCCATGCTGTGTCCTTCCTGCGCACACAGGCCGCCGCGCCCCTCTGCAGCCACCTCTGCTGTCCCCTCTGCCCGGGACCGCCACCTCCTCACCTGGCCAACTCCCACTTTGTCCCCCAGACTCAGCTCACGAGCCACTTGCCAGCTCGTACGTACCTCCTCTCATCGGGTTCTCGTGGTGACCCTGCAAAGCGCCAGCAACGGGCTGGGGTTTTCTCATGAGGGTCGGCAGGTTGGAACCCAACCAAAACCCCCGGGAAAGTGGCCACGCCGAGGCCTCTCCCCCTCCCCCAGGGCCTCCTGCCCCTCCTCTCCCTTATCTAAGAGGCCACTCCAGGCCCAGGGAGCCTGGACATGCTGTCAGCACGGCGAGGCCACCTTCCTGTTTGTCCTGGCAGGAAGACATTCATCCAACTGTCTTAAAAACTTATCCCCATTTGAGGTATCTTTCTAGAAAATGAAGGAATCTGCTAGTGCAATTAAGCCAATCTTTTACATTTCTGGGGAAATCTATAAAAATAGATGACCATTGTTCTGTATTCTTCTGGGATTTGTTATTTTAAGGTCAGAGGGACAGGATTGTGCAAGTGTATGGTCTTGGCTCAGGTCTGCCACAGAGAGAACCTCAGACCTCAGGTGAAACTGCTGTCTCCAACAAGTGAAGGGATGAGGCCATCTCTACGGACCAGTAAGGTCAGCCAATCAGGAGACAGCAGGCCAAAAACAAGGAGGAGGATGGGAGGCCTGCTCTTGCAGCAAAGGCGATTGGGTTCTGACCTGATGATGGAGCTAACTGCTTCCAGTGCCCCTTCTTTTTACTGGGTGTCAGCACGCCAGGGCCTGGACCATGGCGGCCCAGCTTCCACCTCCTCTCCTGGACCTGTGCCTCCAAGAAGCCCCTCTGGGGTCCAGGCTGCTCCAACTGGCTGCCACCAAGAAGCATCCGCCAGTTAAGGCTCCGTGCTACAGACAGGTTCCGAGTAATTTCTGAGTCCACAGATGCTTTTCAGCTACCAGTTGTTTGCAGCTTCAACAAACATTTAAGAGTATCAGTTAGATCACAGGCCCTGTTTGAGGTCCAGAGGGGCTCCCTGCCCTGGCAATGTCCCCAGTCTAACAGGGATGGGAGGGAGCCTGGAGTGGGAAGCCTGGTGGGGAGGGAACCACTAACTGTGACTAGGGAGGAGACGAAGGGGTGGTGATGCCCTGCGGGTCTGGAAGCAGGAACACACATGTACAGTCAGGCCAGAACTGGCCCAAGGAAAGAGCGGAAAGAAAACGTATAGAAAACGTATTCTGGCTTGGTGTGATACAGACCCCATGTCAACTAAACACCGTGACAGGACTTCCCTGGTGGCGCAGGGGTTAAGAATCCTCCTGCCAATGTGGGAGACACGGGTTCGAGCCCTGGTCCGGGAAGATCCCACATGCCGCCCGTGAGCCACAACTACTGAGCCCACGTGCCGCAACTACTGAGACCTGTGCACCTAGAGCCTGTGCTCTGCAACGAGAGAAGTCACCACAATGAGAAGCCTGGACACCGCAACGAGGAGAAGCCCCCCACTCGCCGCAACTAGAGAAAGCCCCCGCGCATCAACGAAGACCCAACGCGGCAATAAGTAAGTAAGTGAGTCAATAAATAAATAAAATAAAAATAAACACCGTGACAATCCTATGAAGCAACGATTGCAACCCCATTTTGCAGAAAAGAAAACAGAAGGTCTTAGAGGTCCAAAGCCACAGAGTTCCTAAATGGTAGAGTTGGGATTTGAACCCAAGTTTGTCTGACTGTGCTTAAGGAAGAAAAGCCAGCACTCAGGCCAGGCAGCGGAGTCAGACCCGGCCAAGTGTGACCGGTGCCAGGCTGTGAGCGTTCGTGGTGGCACCAAACACAGTAGACACCACACGCTAAAGAGAGGGGTTTGTCAGACCCCTGGTAGGAGGCATACTTTTTCACAGTTGGAGGCTGACAGGTGGCTGCACGGCTGCAAGATGACATAGAAACCACAGACCAGACAGTGTGGGTGAAGAGGGGGCTTGGACAGAGCTACTGGGGCACCCAACCTGCCCTGTGGGGGCCTGCTCCTCACCCTAGATGCAGAGGGCCTTCCTTGGGATGCTCACAGAGCTTAAGGTGTGCCCCGTGAGTGCCCCCACAGGGATGGCACCCTGGCTGGCGTCTGTCTCAAGCCCCGTATCAGCTGCATCACGCTTTGGCCCTAGTTCAGCAAAGGGAGTGTGTCTCCCAGGGGACAACGTGGGCCAGGGCCGAGGGAGCCAGCCTGGGGGTTCTCTTAGATTCATGGGCTGTCAAGAGGGGCAAACGGCCCAGGGAGGAGGACTGGGGTGGACCTTGGATTCCTGAGGCTGTAGCAGGAGGGAGAACCACAGGGGCCCGGCTGGGGGCCCCTGAGGGGCCACCAAATTGCCCAAGAGAGTCCACTCCACACCCTGCAAGCACCCAGAGACAGGCCCCGTGTCCGCAATACCTGATGGGCAGGGCTTCTCGCCCCTTCCCGCTCCACCCGCTTGACACGTGGGGCCGCTCGAAGAGGGGATCTGAGCAGAGAAAAGAGGGAAGAGGGCCCTCACCCCTTACCCTCACCCCATGGCACCAGGAATGAGCTCAGTGTCAATCAGTCCTGAATCTTGGCTGTGACTCGGGTTTGGAGACTTGAAGAACTCATTTGCGACGGTAAATGACCGCAGGGCTCTGCCGTGCTCAGAATGGCTGGAGCAGCTCCAGGCGCGGAGGAATCTCCGCACACCAAGAGATCTGGGCTGCAGGAGCGTCACAAAGTTGCTTTTGGATAATCCTGTGCATCCCGGTGCAGCCTAGGCCCGGACAGGCACCAGGAGGAAAGCACTTCAAGGAGCCTGGCGTGTTTTCTGCAGGAGGGACGGATTGGTGGCAGAAGGGAGAAGGGGCTGGAGGTGGCTGCTCTTCCCGATGCAGGTCTGAAAGGAAAAGAGGGGGCGGGCGGCACAGGGAGAATTTGAAGGTCGAGTCCAGGGGGAGTTTTTCTGGATGGGAGAACTGTGAGCCCGTGTCCGTGTGGGTGGTACGGGACCGGGAGGGGGTGCAGCCCTGTTGGGTGAGGTCCACGGCAAGTGGGAGGAGGCTGGGAGCAGGGCCAACCAGAGAAGGATTGGGAAAGAGTTGCAGCAGGGCATCTGGGAGGGCTCCGCTCCCCAGGGCCACCACCCCAGCCCCACATAGCTGCAAGCACCCAGAAGCTTGCACTGGGCAGCACAGCTACCCCCCAGGCCCTGCCCACTCCTACTTTGCAGGAGATGGTGTTTTCAGGGATGGTACATCCTCCACCACTCACTTACTGGCAGCTCCAGGGACCGCTAGGAAGCCTGCAGCCTGAACAGAAATGGCAGGGGGAGGGGTGGGGGGCAGGGGAGGGGTGCCTGGGAGAAGACTCGTTTCCGGAGGTAGCAGGCCTGGGTTTGGATCCTGGCTCTGCCATTAAAAACTGTGCAACCTTAGGCAAGTGACTTTACTTCTCTGAACCTCGGTATCTTCCCTGCAACAAGGGGAGAAAAACAATGCCAAACTTGCAGGGTTGTCATGAGAAAAAATGGGTCCAAGAACACAGCATGCTTGCCACAGGGTCAGGCTGCCTTTCCCCAGTGACAAGGAGGCAGGGAAGCCAGACCAGTCCTAAGTCCTCACTGTGAACGTGGAAAGGCAAATGCCAGCCTGACTCTTCTGCCCATGTAAGTGAGAAGCCCACAGCACAGGGCACTGCAGCACAGGGTGGCGTCCTGGCATGACAAGACCCCCAAGGACTCCCTGCCTCCTGCCCCAAGCCTGTGTAACACCTCAGGCCCTGTGCTGGGCTGGATACCAGGGGGTAGGCGACACCGTGGGGCGTGGACCCAGGGCCTGGCCCTCGAGGCTCACCTGCCTGGGTGAGCAGTGTGTGTGCAGGGGCTCTGAGCCGGGAGAGCCCTCCCTCCCAGCAGCCTCCTTCCCCCATCCTGCCTGCTTATCTGTCGCCCCTGTTGGGAGAGACTTTATCTACCACCCGCTGGCGCCTGATTCCTCCCTTTTCCGGTTCTTCTTTTGAATCTGTGGGCGCTTGAACTGTGGGTTTGAGAGCTGGCTGGCAGTCGGTGCCTCACTCCCCGCTCCAGCCCAGGGACTCCATGCTGAGTCTCTGGGGGAGGGATCTGTAATCAAGGAACTTGACTGGGTGTGGGGGGGTGCCCACGCCATCAGACCTTTCCATCCCCAGCACAGCAGCCTCCTCTTCCACCTTGACAGCTCCAGCATCTATCCTTCTCTTCTCCCCAGCCCGGCTTGCCGGGCATTGCCCTCGAGGGGGATCCACCAGCCTTCCTGCTCCTGCCCTGCCCTGGACGCCCCCAGAGGAGGCCCAGGAAGGAGTCTGAAATCAATTTACAGGGTCAAGACATGTAATTTTAAAAAATAGGCCTTCCCTGGTGGCGCAGTGGTTGAGAGTCTGCCTGCCGGTGCAGGGGACGCGGGTTCGTGCCCCGGTCCGGGAGGATCCCACATGCCGCGGAGTGGCTGGGCCCGTGAGCCATGGCCGCTGGGCCTGCACGTCCGGAGCCTGTGCTCCGCAACGGGAGAGGCCACAACAGTGAGAGGCCCGTGTTCTGCAAAAAAAAAAAAAGAAAAACTGGAAATAATAACAGTCCTTTATGTTCCAGGTAAAGGGTATATGGTTATTTATTGTATATGTACTAGTTTTTCAACTTTTCTGGGGCTTTAAATGTTTCATAATAAAAGGTTGAAAAAAAAAAAAAAAAAAAATAGAACATGGAGCATCTCATTTGTAGTAAGGACGCTGTTTGTGACCTTCTGGTTTGTCATATTCTTACAACTGGATTCAGACAGGGTCACGCTATAACGTGCATCCCTTAACTTTGGGCCACTGTTAAAAAAATTTCTTTTAAGTCCTTGTCCTGGAGGATCCAGTTCATTCCCTCAGGCCCTGTGCAGCCCCACTCAGCTGCCCTCGGTCCTCACTCACTCGCTCCCCAACAGACGCCAAGTCTACCAGGCTCTTGAGCCTTTGCCCACACTATTCCAGCTGCTCAGAATGCCCTTCTGTTCCCCTCCTCTCCCCAGGCTGTGGAGTCACCCTCTCAGTCTGCAGGACTCGCTCACCTCCTCCCTGAGCCGCTCCTGGGTGCATGGCCCTGCCCGTAGAGCACAGACCCTCAGCCTTTGCTGTCAAGCCTCCGATGATAAGGACTAACATCCACTGGGCGCGTTCCCTTTTGCAGATGAGAAAACTGAGGCTCAGAGAAGGGAGGAGCTTTGCCCGATCGGCACAGTAGTTACTAGCGGAGGAGATGGGATTTTAAGCTGTGTCTCTTTGAGCAGATAACCCCACACTCTTATCCACTATTCTGGGCTACAATGTTAAAATCTCAAAGCAAGCAAAAGAAAAAATTTTTCAAATGAAAGAACTGCCCTCTTTTAAAGGGAGACAAAAATTCAGAGGCCTTTCCCCTCAATCTGGGTCATCTAATAGGGAAACACATCTGACGGCCCGAAGGGGGTCTGAGGATGGTGACTAGCCCTGCAGCATTAGGGGGACCGATACTGTTGCCCAGCTCAAGAGAGCCTGTGGCTCCCAGAGCAGAAACCAGTGGCCCCATGAGCCCTGTACGGACTGGTGCTGTGGCAGGGCCAGCCAGAGTCCCTCCCTCACCGCAGCACTGACATCCTCTCACCCCTAGAATCTGGCACTCTCCCCTGCACGCCCCTCCCTCCCCGGTCTCTCCAGCTGTCCTGGGCCACTCACTGTTCCTCTCACCATCCAACCCCAGAGCCAGGCCCTGGGCCCAGCTTCCCCCTCTGCCTGGAACTCAATCCCTTCCAGGGCACCGAGCCAAGGGTATGAGAGCCCAGAGGTGGTGATCAAAGGTATCCATTCCAACTGAGGTCGATTTTAAACGAAAACGCTTTGTCCAGCTACAGAAGAAAGCAGTTCCCACGGTCTTTATTTTAGGCATGGAGTTTTGCCCTCCAATTTAATTCTGGCATCTCTCAGAGCCATGCCTTTTTTTCAGGGCCCTTCTGATGGGCTGCTAGGAAGACACAGATGCGGGGCTGCTGGTTTTATCACAGAGCCCTGGCCATTTGCCTGAGCATGAGTCCCAGGATGCCACAGAAAAGCAGGTGAGTCCTTCAGGACTCATGCATCAAACATGACGGTGCGTGGCCAAGCAGCTGATTAGGGAGAAGCACAGAGCAGGCGTTGGAAGGCAATCTTTGAACAGAGCGTGTGTATCCTGGAGCTTTTAGCGCTGATGCCCTCGGAACACTGCCATCAGACTGGCTGTCACATCTTTCAACACCTCCGAATGACAAAGATGCTCACGGATGTGGCTTGCCTGGGGGTGGGGGAGAGGGCATTTCCACGCCTGCCTGCATGCTGTTCTCACGCCTCCAGACTCTGGACCCTGGGTGCACGGCGACCACACGGGGACACAAACCAAGTGCAGAATGTCAAATGTTTAGTCCCAGAAATGTACGTGCTTCACCGGTGTTAATTGGTATTTTTATAGCAGTCACCTCCCTTTTGGCCTGTTTTGAAAGGCAGGTCGCTCAAACTCTGGAGCTCGTTTGAGGGTGTGGCCTGGGGACTCTGTTTCTCCCTTCACAACCGGCCTTACCCTTAAAGTAGGGGGTCAGGATGGGGTGGAGGTATGATAGAGCCAACGGGCGGAGTGAGGTTCTGCTCTTTGTCTCTGAAAGGGGAGAAGTGGAGCAAGGCGGATAGACGCCACCAGGACGCATCCGTCAGCAAGGAATATGTGTCCCCCCCAGAGTCCCACTGCCACTGGGAAGGGAGGAGACCCAGCCCAGACAGAAGGGGCACGGGCTTCCTGGAGGGGCGGCCCTTGGAGCTAGCACCTTGGTTTTTAAATTACAACTCTTCAGGGCACACCCCCTCCCCCCACCCCTGCATTATAAAAGCGCAACATGCTCGCTGTATAAATTCTAGAAACCACAGCGAAGGATCAAGAAGGACGTCAAGCTTGTGTGCAGTTCTCCCCCCGTGACATCACAGCTGTGAGCATTTTGGTCTTTCTTTCCCATCTTTGTACCGAGCTGAGCTTTGGAGGAAGGGTCATCGGAGGCAGCCAGATTTAGAGGGGAGGGTCCACGCGAGGGGGTTTAAGCACAGGAAAGCTCCTGGGTGAAGCTTCCACAAGGCTTGAAACAGGCCAAGGAGTTGGGGGACTCCAGAGCCGTGGTGGAGTTGAAAGAAAGGGTTTGAGTGGGGGCCAGGGGGAGGTGGAGGGTTGAACGTTGTCCTGGAAACCTGGGGAGCCTCTGTGGGCCTCAGAATTGGGAAGTGACATGATCACACTTGACGTTATAGGGAAATGACAAAAGAAATACTAGAGAGCGCCAAACAGCCTTCCTCAGCCGCCTAAAACCCTCGCGTTAGTGACTCGTTCTGTGGGATTCGGCGCCCCCACCTCCAGCCTCCTTTTAAAATATAAATGCTTCTGGCTGACAACACACTAACTCCTTCCTGCGGGTGCCTCCGCCAGATCACACTTTTATCCTGACTTCTCTTAAATCTCCCCCTCCCCAAAGATCCTACACCCTCCAGGCACAAAATCACTCAGCTGCCCTCCATCTTCCTCTCCCACCCCTTCCACGTTCTCCAGTCTGCCAGCCTGGTCCTTCCCTCTTGTCCCATCCCCTCCCCTCCCAACATCTGACGCTTTCCATCCAGGAGGTCAGCAAAGACCCTGGTGGCTAAGCTGTGGCTCCTGTTCTTTCTGGCCTTGACCCTGGCCCCATAGACGCCTTCCTCTCCAGCCTTCCCCTTCTCTCTTTCTTACACAGCCACCTCCTAAGGTTGGGTACTTGCTCCTTGGCTGTCTGTACCCTCACCTGCCCCAGGTAAGCTCAGTCATGCCCCACACCTCAGAGCTCCTGCACATTCAGAACCACAGGTGAACACCCTAGGGAGGAAGGCTGGTTTGTCAGGGACTGGGAGAGTCGACCAGAAAGGGCCCCACAGAGAGAGTAAGAAAGTACCAGAGTTTGACCTTGACCAACAGGTTGGAGTCACCAGGTAGGCAAGTGAGAGGACACCTTCCAGGCCAAGGGAGAAGCAGGAGTGAAAGCTCAGGGGCAGACAGTCATCAGCGTGGCTCAAAGTGGGGTGTCGGGAAGGGGGGTCAGGAACCTGGGAGGAAAGGGTAGCCCAGGGCCGGGGTGGGGGGGGGGACGGGGGAGGGGGAGGGTTCTATCGAAATTCTCTGCAGCAAGAGCCAGCTGATGGCAATGAGTCTGTCTGCAGCTGTGCTCCATGGACCCAGGGGTGGTAGCCCAGGGCCGGGGTGGGGGGGGGACGGGGGAGGGGGAGGGTTCTATCGAAATTCTCTGCAGCAAGAGCCAGCTGATGGCAATGAGTCTGTCTGCAGCTGTGCTCCATGGACCCAGGGGTGATCATCGTTATATATACACACTCTCTCTTGGGTCCCTAGCTCCATAGGACAGGTCTGAGAAGGGGAGGTTCTGATTTAAAGGCTATGCATGCTTTAAATTTTGGTATGTGTTGCCAAGTATGAACTTGCCTTTGGAAACGTACCCTTGGACCCTATGACCAACGCTGTAGCAAGTGCCTCGCCTGACTGTCTGAGGATGGGCTGCCTGATGGGAGGAGGCCAAACCTGCTCTTGAGCTTGGGTTGCACCCACCTGGTGCCTCCTTCCCGCCCCCACCCCCAGCCCACAACCTGCCCATGAGCAGCAAGCAGGGACCAGGCCCAGAGCCTCAAGAGGGCGCCAGCTCTGGCCCTACCCTGTCTCCACCACAGTCCACGCAGTCCTGGGGTGGCTGTGTGTGTTGACGGGGGAGCAGACACTCACCAGGTCCACCCCCTCCTCGAGGCAGCCTGTCACCACGATGGAGACCCACGAACCTTCCCTGAGGGGTCCCAGGTGCCAGCCCTGGGGCCATCGGTGGTCCTGGATGTGCCCTCCTCTTGCCACTGGCAAGAGGCCTGCACAGGAGGGTACTGAGTGCCACGACAGGGAAGTGGGAGCTCAGAGTGGTCAGGTGACTTGGCCAAAGTCTTCCAGGACTCAAACCCAGGTAGGTCACACTGTCCTTGCCAGGAAGCCAGGTAGGTGCTCCCCCTGTGCCAATATCACATCTACTGCCTCTCCCTCCACCTCTCCAGGCCCATTTCAATCGCCCCCTTCCCTTCCTCTGCCTTTGGCCCCCACCCCAGTGCCTGACACCCGCACTCCCACTACCGTGAGGTCCCACCTAGATCCTTAACAAGCAAGCAGTCAGGTGGAGGGTCAAAGCCTGTTTCCCAGCTTATGTTTACCCAGCACCCCGACACCCACTCCCTCATTCACGAATCAGGAGGGTTTTGTCACTCCTCTCCTGGTGGCATCACACCTCCACCCTGCTCAGAACTCCAGGGGTTGTCTGGCTGCGAGTTGAATTCGTCCTGTTACTGTTAGTATTTGCTGGGCATCCTCTGGGTGCCAGGCGCCATGCTGGGGGTCAAGGATTCGAAGCCAAGTAAGTCCACACGTGTTCTGCCCTCTCAAAGCTCACAGCCCATACAGGGAGGCGGACAGCGCAGAGAGAAGCAGCCTTAATGGGCATATACCCCCTGGAGGCACCGAATACACGTGTGCCTGGAGACCACACATGAGGATTCACAGCCACAGGCAGGAGCACCTGGGACGTCAATCATGACTAAATAGATCGCAGTATGTTCATTCAATGGGCCGCTCCACCGCAGGGGTTGACAAACATGTTCTGTAAAGGGCCAAGTACTAAATACTTTACACTTTGCGAGCCATATGGTCTCTATCACAGCTACTCAACTCTGCTGCTGTGGGGCAAAAGCAGCCATAGATGAGCCGCGAATGGCTACGCATGGCTCTGTTCCAATAAAACTTTACTTATGGACACGGAAAAGGGGATACCGTCACCATTCGGTATCCACGGGGGATTGGTTCCAGGACCCATCATGGATACTAAAATCCACAGATGCTCAAGAGAGGGGGTATCTTGTGCGGGTTGAGGGGTACAGGGGCTTTGGGACACTAGAATGTTCTCTTTCTTGAGCTGGGTGGTAGACACACAGGACTATTTATTTAATATGTATTATACTTTTCTGTGTCTGTATTATTTTTCATGATACAATGGCATAGGATTCATAAAACGGCATAGACCGTCAACTGGATATATCTTTTTTTTTTTTAATAAGAAGATGTTGGGGGTAGGAGTTTATTAGTTAATTTATTTATTTTTGCTGTGTTGTGTCTTCGTTTCTGTGCGAGGGCTTTCCCTAGTTGTGGCAAGTGGGGGCCACTCTTCATCGCGGTGCGCGGGCCTCTCACTATCGCGGCCTCTCTTGTTGCGGAGCACAGGCTCCAGACGCGCAGGCTCAGTAGTTGTGGCTCACGGGCCCAGCTGCTCTGCGGCATGCGGGATCCTCTCAGACCAGGGCTCGAACCCGTGTCCCCTGAATTAGCAGGCAGACTCTCAACCACTGCACCACCAGGGAAGCCCTGGATATATCTTAAAAAACATAACGTTTGAGGGACTTCACTGGTGGTCCAGTGGCTAAGCCTCCACGCTCCCAATGCAGCAGGCCCAGGTTCGATCCCTGGTCAGGGAACTAGATCCTGCATGCATGCCGCAACTAGGAAGTCCGCATGCCACAACTAAAGATCCCACACACCGCAATGAAGATCCACGTGTCGCAACTAAGACCTGGAGCAGCCTAATTAATTAATTAGTTAACATAAATAAATATAATTATTTTAAAAAACAAAACAAAAAAACATAATGTTGAGTGAAAGATGCAGGTCGCAAAGAACACCCACAGTATCATTCTGATTATACAAAGTTCAAAAACAAGCCAGACTAATCTATATTACTTAGGGACGCAAACAAAAGGATAAAAGTATAAAGAAATGCCAGGAAGCGATTGACCCAAATTCAGGATCGTGGTGCCTCTGAGGGGAGAGGGGTTGTCTCGGGGGTGTCCAGAGGCTTTGGGGCACTAGAATGTTCCCTTTCTTGACCTGGGTGGTAGACACACAGGATTTTGTTTTATAATATTTATTGTACTTTTCTGTGTATGTATGCTATTCCACAATTTTAAAAAAGAAAGCAATGACAATAGGACCAACTGGAATGGCATCTGAACCCCTACCTGACGAGCATTTATAATCCACCTGGAATCATATCTCAGTGGGAGTTGTATCCCACAGCTCTGCTAAGAGACCCTCCTCCCCAGTCAAACTGAACCTCTCACCATTCCCTCACCCTGGCTCTGCCTTCTGGCCTCCCAGCCTTTATTCATGCTGTGCCTGCCACCCACCCACCTGCTCTGTCTCCTCCCTGTCTCCCCTTCCAACACTCCCCCAGCCCCACCTCCAGCAGAGAGGTGCTTCTCGTCCACCTGCCTTGAAAGCTCTTTATTGGGATTAGACGAAGATGAAAAGCAGAGGCCAGTCCTGACAGAGGCCCAGAGCTGCGGGAAGGGAGGCAGCAGGCTCCTGAGCATCTTGTGGACAACAAAGGGAGCAGTGACCCTGAGCCCAGAGCAAACGGGGGAGGGGAGGCAAGCCTGCATCGGTACTCTGGCCTTGGGTCTTGTTCTGCGGGTGAGTCTCACGGACTCCACCGGGCTTGGGGTGGGGGCTGTGGCTTGTTCACCACCAGGTCCCCCCGGTGCCTAGAACTGGTCCTCTTCAATGAATATTTGAGAAATAAATACAGCCCAGAGCTCTGGAAAGGCCAGGGAGAGAAAGAGGACTGACTTTTTTGAGGACACTGAGGCTCAGAAAGGTTAAGTAACTTGCCTGAGGTCACACAGCAGTCAATATAAGAAGGCAGGACTTGAACATGGTCTGTCTGGCCTCAGAGCCCTTGGAGGTGACTTGAGGCTTGGTGGAAGCAGGGCTAGAGCAGGTGTGCAGCTGCTCCCAGGAAAGCTGAGCCTCAGACTCAGATGATTCACCTCTGAGGAGAGCAGCTGCCCACGAGACCAGAGGTGGCTGCTAAACCCTTTGAGAAAAGTAGAATTTGCCGAGGGCTCAAGAGACCAGAGGAGAGCAGGAGGAGGAGGTTTGGGAGCCACAGAGGTCCTGAGATGCCATCTGAGGGTGTGCTGGAGACCCCTGGAAAAGTCAAAGTGACCCCGAGGAACCCGTGGGCTCCCCAAGATGTAGAGCCAGCCAACTAAATCTTGCATCTCGATTGGCTCCTCTAGGCTGGCAGGTGGCTGACATTCTCTGAGCCCTAACCACATGCCCTATTCTGTCTGGGGATGTGCCACCAGCAAGCACTACTGTCGCACCCACTTGACAGATGAGGCCATCGAGGCACAGAAACATTAAGAACCTGCCCAGGGGCCCAGGATGAGTTGCAGAGCTCAGACCCAAACTCAGGCTGAACGCCCCTGGCCTGCACTCACTTCTGCATCGGGCGGTTCAGGGAAACGGTGCACTGAGCCAAAGCTTCATGGACAATGCTCCGCAAGGCCCCCGGCGGACACAGTTGAGGCCACAGGCTGGGTCTTGGGGCTGGCAGTTGGTGTAGCTGTTTGCACCAGGCTGATAGGTGAGGTCAGGGGAGGTTTGGGGGACGTGGGAGAGGTAGGATCCCCTCCACCAAACCCTCAAAGCTCAGAGACAAGAGGGTGGGGAAGGGGTGTGGCACAGCAGAGAGGCAGAGCCAGGCGCCCACAGGGGAAGGACCAGGAATAATGGGTTGCTGTCTGCTGCTCCAAGAGGTTCTAGAAGGGACTTCCCTGGTGGTCCAGTGGTTAAGACTCCACGCTCCCAATGCGGGGGGCACGGGTTTGGTCCCTGGTCGAGGAACTAACGTCCCAGATCCCGCAGCCTGCAAGGTGCTGCCCCAAACTAAAAGTTTCTAGGAGACCACAAGGTGTTTCCACCTCTTGCGAAAGAGCAGAGTTTCTCTTTTGTATAATGTTTGCTGCAATACTGGGGGGAAAAAAATCTGTTGTTTCTTTTCAGTCAAGAGAGTTACAAAAATGCTTTTCACAGCAACACCCCGAAAAGTCTCTCCCACTCAGGTACTAGGATGTGCCAGGTCCCTTCTGGGAAGGAGGGACCACACCAAGAGAAATGATGGGAATTGGGGGGAAATTAAGTTAAAAATGAAAAAGTAGGAGTTCCATCACATTGTCACCAACAAGCCACATTTCCTCAGGCCATCTTTGCATCTGTCCATGGGTGGGTGAGTGGGGGGGGTGTGAGGTGCCCAGATGAAAGGAGGTGACCTCGCAGGGGGCCGGGCCTGGAGGCCTGCAGTAGGTGTCACACAGTCAAGTCTTGCCTCCCCGGGGGGTAGATTTTTCTGTGAAGAATGCTCTTTACAAACAAAGGTAAGAGGACCCCCAGAGCCCACTGCCAAGGGTCCTGGCTCGGGGCTGAACCTGGCCTCTACTTACCCTCCAGGCCGTGGGCAAGCTACCTGGCCTCCCTGGGCCTCAATTTCCCGGTTCCTAAATGGTGCCAGTGGGGACAGCACCCCAAGGGAGCCTCGAGGAGGCCTGAGTATGCGTGTGAAGCCCAGCTTCTGTGCTCAAAGAGGCTAACTCATGATAATAAGAATAGCTGTTATTGTTTATGGTATAACCAAAAGGCAGAGGGCGAAGTAGAAGGGTGGGGAGCAGCTCCTGGAAGGCTCATAAAAGTCAAGGTGAATGGGAAGGAAAGGCCCCAGCCTGCACAGCGGCTACAAGAAGGTCGGCACCGCCCAGGTGAGGCTGAGCCTCAGGGAGCCCGGGGTGGGCAGCCCTGGCCAGGGACGCTCCTGGGACTTCCCTGGCCTGGATGAACTCGCCCCAGAGCCACTCATCCCAGGGCCTGGCTTGGATCCAGGCCACCCAGCTTCTGAGGGAACCTGGGACCAGGAAAGGGGCACAGTGTCAGCCCCCGGAACGTAATGATGTGGCCTCTGGTTGTATTTCAGGAAGTGGGAGGTACCCCTCTTTCTGGCAACAGTGGCAATTCTGTGCCCCAGGCACTGCGCTCCCGTGGCCAGCAGCTGCCTCCCTCCTCCCCCGGCTAAGAGGGGCCACACCTGGGCAGGTTCCATGCGGCGGCTCCACTGTGAGCTGCCTTGGGAGCGAGCTGCCCCTCCCCAGGCATCCCGCACCCGACTGGATGCCCCCCAGGCCGCAGCAACGCCCACCCACCTCTCTGAAGGGCCAGGAGGTCAGGCTGTGCTGGGAGGGAGGCTGTTCCAGTAGCGAGGGTGGGGAACGCTGCCCCCGCCTCTTCAAAAGCCACCTTGGCAAGGCCTTAGCTAAACATCTCCTGGTCCCTGAAGGCTTCCCCTGTGAAGTCTGCAATGTTCAAACGCGGGAATTAGCCGCGGGGCAACAGGAGCCAGAGGAGCGCAGGAGAAGGAGGATGGCGTACCTGTGCCTGTGAGCTGCAGGGTCCAGGGGAGCAGGGACAAGCCCAGGAGCCGGGGGGCTGGGATGGGGCCCGGCGGGGCCCGCCACCAAGGAGGCCAGCTCTCCATCGGGGCCTCCGGGTCAGTGTCGCTCCTTCCTCTTTAGCTCACAGGAGGGGACAGCCTGCTGGCAACCACAGTTCCCCTTTGAGTAGCCAACAAGCTCCTCCCTGGCTGCCCTTCCGCTTCCTCAAGGCCTGAGCTGGCCCCCTTGTCCTCTCAATAACCCCAGAATTTCCACTCAAGTAGCGGGAACAGCCCCGGGCCAGGTGGCCGGCCTCCAGGTGAGGGTCTGGGACACACTTGTCCAGGAGAAGAGCTGGGAGGCGCTAGGCCTCCCAACCCCCCCGGGGTGGTGGGCTTCTCCCCTCCTCAGCCCCTTTCCAGCTGGTGGCCTGTCCAGAAGACACTGGTGACAGAGGCGCGCACAGGATTCCCACGGGATTTCCAGGGCTGGTTCACGCCTGAAACTCTTTAAAACAAAAAACCAACCCCATTCACAGAAAGCTCCCCTCGGAAATAGTCCAGGAGCCCGTTGGATTAAGGTGGTCCTCCAAGAGCAGGGTTTTGGGTGTGGGAGCAGGGGGTGGAAGTGGGCCGGCCGTCAGGGGGAGGGCAGGAGCCACAAGTTCCCAGCCTTCCACGGGGCCAAAGAGCCCTTCAGTAGCCCAGCGAAGGCCACCCTGGGTCCCCCGCAGAGGCCCAGCCAGTGCCTCCCCTCTGACCGACCTCACATGAGATGTCTTCCCTCCCTGCAGCTTCCCTAAACTTGAGCCACCCCTTCTCCACCAGGAGACACGTGAATTTCTTCCCCATCCAGCCAGAACAACAGCCCCTGTCCTCTCCTCCACAGGCACCAGCACAGGTAATTCTTTGCCGCCTGGGCCCCTTTGCCCCGCAGACTGGGAGCCGCTCGGCCGGGCCTTCTGGAGCCCAGCACCGGGCAGAGCCGAATGTGGGGGGACAGAGGTCTGCCGCGTGTCCGGAGTGGCAGGGGAAAGGGGTCTGGGGTGGCGGTGAGGAGCCCGCTGGCACGGGAGGAAGGCGGGCTCAGTGGAAGGTGATGCGTTTCAGCACAAGCTGAGCGCTTCCCCTCCTTTCCCAGTTAGTGCCCATTAACCCTCAAGATAAAGGTTTTTATCCCAATTTGACAAACTACGCCCCCGAGAGGCAAAGCAACTTGCCGAGATCAGGGTGGGTACCTGGGGCCGGCATTCAGTGCCCAGCTGTGTGAAGCCGGAACCTCTCTCCCCACCCCTGACGCGGCCCCCAGGGACGGCAGGACGGGGTCCAGTTTCCGCCCTTCGTCTGACTGCTTTCCCCTCAGCCACTTAGCACACAAACGATGAAAACCAGAAGCCGTTTCCCACCAACTCCAGGAGCGCCAGGAGGATGGCACGCGGCAGGGCCCGCCCACCAGGTGAGGAAGACGTATGAACACAAGAAATTTCCTACTGGCTGGGGGGCGGCGGGGACCCCAGTGGTATTGACTGTTGATCCATCACAGTGATACATGATAGCATATGTCACAGTGAGACACAGATAATCTGCTTCACGCTGTTTCCGAGCTCCTGGGGGGAGCAGGTTGTCTAAGCACCTCGATGCCATGGTGATAGACGTCATGTTAATGCCTCCACGCACAGAGGGAGCACTGTAAAGGCATCAGTCTGTGCCTCTGGGGTCTCTTTATGACTCGGCATCGGGAGGCAGCCGAGCGCCAGGCAGCCCCGGAACACGGACCCGGGCTCTGCCTCCACACCTGCCTGTCCACTCCGGGGCTGCTCTACCTTCCCCCGGCCACGAACACAAGGCCCTGGGCCCCCTAACGGCGCAGCCCACCTCCAGATCTGCACGCTCGGAGCCCCAGGAGCTTTGCCACCTCTGAGCCCAAGTCCAGCCCACGGCCTCTTGCCTGCCTGGGGCCTCCTGTTTGTCTTCTTTACCTCTGACCCCCCCCTGAGCCTAGCACAGTGCCGGCACCTAGTACGCGTTCGATAAATACTGGTGCGTGAATGATGGATGAATGAGCATAAGACGGGGGTAAAGTGCCTCCCTCCCAGGCTTGCTCTGAAGGTGGGTGCCTAACATCGAGTCTGGCACACAGTAGGCTCCCTTCAGGCCCCCGTGGGATGGCTGGACTCCAGGGCGGGGCGGGAGGAGGAGGGCCATATGCCCTCCCCGGGCAGATGTGACTTGAAAAGAAGTGGCTGGGGGTCTTGGCTCATTGTTGAGTTTCCTAGATGCTCTGAAGCCACCCAGTCTCCTGGAGAGAGGCAGACATGGACCTTGGGTGGGGAGCCAGAGGGCCCAGGCTGTACTGTCTGGGCCTCAGGAACAAGGGTGATGGAAGAGAAACCACAGCACATTCAGGAACCTCATTTTCTTCAAGACTCTCCACCTCCTCTCACTGAAGTGGCCACCGAGCAATGAACTTGCTGGACTTCGGTCCATAGGCTTCTTTCTCCTCTCCCCTGCCCTTGGCGGGAGCTTCGAATAAGTGGGTGAAAGGAAGAGCAGAGGACATGAGGCTCTGTTGGCATCTCCAGTGGGCAGCCAGGAGCTTCGCGGCCTTTGGGCCGGGCCCCCACAGCTGAGTCTGCAGGCGAGGGCCCTGGGGCCGGCGTACTCAGCTCCTGCTCTTGTCCAGTCATTTGTCTGCCTGTGCGTCCGTCCGTCCATCCGTCCATCCATCCCTTCACATTTTGCTGAGCACCTGTTCTTCACCGGGCACTGGCCTCAACAGAAGGGCGCAGAAGTGAAAGACCCCAGCTTCGAGGAGCCCATGTCTCGGGGCAGGGGGAGAACTATAGTCAGCACAATTATACAACCACATGGCAGTCCAGAGCAGTTACTCAATGCCATACGCCATCCAAGATGATTCTAATCTACACATCAATTTAATCCTCACTGCAATTCTACGAGGCAGGTACTATAATCGCTATCATTTTACAGATAAGGACATGGAGGCACAAGGAGGTTAAAATAAAATTTGCTCAAGGTCACACAGCTAAGAAATGTGTCCAGGGGAAATGACCCGGCCTCTGCTCCTAACCACTGCTCCAGCCCGCCTCAATGGCAGAAGTGGGTTCCGAGCAAAGAGGGAGGCAGGGGAAGAAGTGAACTACTCGGGGTGGAGGGAGGAGGGGCTACCCAGGAGGACTTCATGGAGGAGGTGGCAGCTGTGAAGGAGGAGGAAATGGGGGAGCACACACATTCCCTGCAGTCCTAAGGCGCCTTGTCCACACGAAGACTAAAGCTTTCCAAACTGGACCACAATTGCTGGCCTCCGTACACATATTAAGTGCCTACTGTATGCCAGGCAGTGGGAGTACAACACATAAATCATAGTTTTGCCCTTAAGGTGCCCCCTGCCTAGGGAGGAAAACAGAACCCCCAGACAGGATTTCCAACTGCCCCAAGTGAGTGAGGGTGAGTGAGGGAGTGAGGTGAGGCCCCTGGAGCCGCGTTTGGCTCCGATGCTCAGGATCTGCTGTGTCTTCTCTGCGTTTCCTCCCCAGGCTGCACCGTGGGCAGCAGGTGCACGGGAAGCCGGAGGGGACCACTCTCCTCCCTTTCCCACCTGCAGGAAGTCACTTCCCTCCTCCGTATAGACGCCAGCACCAGGAGGAGCCCACCAGTTGGAGGGGCCCCCTGAGAACGCCCTCTGAGCTGGCCTGGTGGTCGAGATGGAGAATGTCCCCCTCTGTCGGGCCTCCACGTCCCCACTGCCCGGGGTACCAGGGGCAGCTGGGTCGGCTCCTTGTTTCCTTCCATCCTCTCCCTCAAGCACCCCCGCACTGGAGAGAGCGGTATGGAGGGCAGCCTCCCTCCTCTCCCAGCAATACTCAGGTTCGCCTTGGAGGCCCCCTTTCTGCACCAAGTAGCAGCCTGCAGGTGGGTGGTGCTGACGGATCCCCCACCGCTGACCTCACCCTGAGAGTGGACCTGACCACCAAGCCCAGGGGGCCCGGGAACTGGCTATAACTCAGTCGAAAGAGACCCATCTAATTGTGAACTTTCTCAGGAGGGAATGAGGTCTCTGTTACTGTAGCTGTGCAAACCATCTACCCTGCACGCTGCTGGAAGATGCCTGCCTGGCTTGGAATGCTGACCTGGCCCATCTCCAAAGTCCCTTCTCGGTTCAAGCTGCTCCGATTTTGGCCTGTTTATGAAATACTTGTTTCATGCCAGACACCATGCTAAAGGCTTTCCATGCATTGAATACTTCAGTCCTCACAGAAACCTCATGCGGGTAGGTGTTATCATTGCCCCTGTTTTACAGATGAGGAAACTGAAGTTCAGAGACTGTAAGCCACTTAGCCTAAGGCCACACTACTAGTAAGCAGTGGAACAAAGACTTGAGCCCCTCGGCTGCGCTTCTAATCACTACGCTCTCCTGCAATTCATTTGCTTCTCCCAGGGGGGGCTAGCATTACAACCCTCATTTAGTGATGGAGAAACTGCTTGGGGGTCACAGAGGTGACCAGAGTGCAGGGTTTTCCTATTGGACATATACCCAGAGTTAGATAAGACTCTCCTTGCTAACTCTGTTGGGGGGAGGCAGCAAGGAGCTAGTGCCCCCTCCCCAGCCCCTGCCACACTGAAAATAATCCTGAAGATCTGAAAAACAAAGGTGGCATCATTTTTCAACCTTTATTCCATGCTCACCACGTGCCAAGGCCTTGCTAGGTTTAGGCTCTTGGTACAACTGTGTCCCCAGGAGAGACAAGCACCGACCAGGAGGCTAATCCCTGGAGGTCCTTGGGCGGCGGGGACCAGAGCTTGAAGGTCCCGTACTCAAGCTGCCACCCCCTCCAGCCACGAGGACAACCCCTGGGTTGTCCTGTGCTGATGGCGCCACCTGGTGGCACATGTGGCTCTCACCTGTGATGTCTTCCTCTCCAGGTCACTTCTTCCCCCTCTGGGGGTCTTGGGATGCCCCGAGGCCACTACTCAGCAAGGTCAGAGCAGGACTCGAGAGGCCACATGATAAAGTCGCAGGGGGCAGGGGGTGGACAGGGCGGGCAGGACCAGGCATGTGCTGGGGGCCTGTGGGAACAGAGGGCAGGGCATGCGGCCGTAGGGCCCCAGCCCGCCTGCCTCCCTGATGCCTTTTCTGGGCACCCACAGGAGCCTCCTTCAGAGCCCGCCCCACTCTGTCCTAACAGCTGCTTTGGCTGGGAACATCTTAGAAATTCCTCTTGGGAAAGCTTCATAGGAGCCAGTTACTGGGCGCCAGGAAAACCAGTCCATGGCTTTGCGGGGACAACCGGGGACTTTCCCGGCAGGGCTCCCCGTAGAGAGTTCAGCCAATTAAGGAAGCAATTAGCCTCCACTGAGGCTAATTCATGCATTGTCACCTCACACAGTTTTATGGTTCTTTGGGACAGAGGGCCTCAGTTCCCTGCGGGCAGAGGGGGGTGTGTGGCGGCCACTCCTGACAGATTCCTGGTCCCACCCCAGCGGTCCAGCTCCACAAGGCTTTGGGAGGCCAGAGGACCTGTGTTTTAACAGATGCCGGTTCTCACACTTGAGAAACTGCCCGAAGTGCTTCCCAAGGCAGATTTCCAAGGGGCTGCGGGTAGGGTGACGGGCAGCGATCCAGGGGGCCTGCTCCGAAGGGGCCACTGGCCAGGAGGAGCCCTTCAAAGAGGCTGGGTCATCCTCCTTCCTTCCTTCTCGCCCCTTCTCCTCCACCTGTCCTCCCTCCCTTCTCCCTCCCCCTTGGAGGCCAGGGTGGTGGAACTGGAACAAGCCCCCTCCATTTTCATCCCAACCGTACCTCCTAAGCCAGTGGGGGCAGTTTCCCCACCTACAGTATGGGGGTAAAATACCCACCTTGCACGGATTGGATGAAGAACGGTTGTGGTAACAGAGGTGAGAGTGCTTGGCAAAGAATGAGATGATGGTTGAAAGTAGCTGTTTTGCCTTAAGCCTTTGAGCCTCTCTCGAGTAGGTCTCTTTACAAGAGGTGGGCCGGCGGCTCGGAGGGGAGCAGGTTCTGCAGAGAACAAGGGTCCAGCATCAGGAGATGAGGCAGGTGTAGCCCCCAAAGGTGTGCGGTTCTGGATGAGGAACTCCGCCTGGGGGCGGGTCCGGGGGCAGCAGGGAGACACGCGGACGGGTGGGGAGGGGAACAGGACGGGAGGCCTTCCAGGCAGCCTGGAGTCCTTGAGCTGGCCCCCGGTAGGTTCCAAAGGAGGGTGCGGGGGGCTGGGCAGCGCCAGGGGGCTCTTCCACCAGCTGAGCCCTCAGGAGAGCTCTGCTCTCCCCTCTCCTCCCTGCCCAGAGGTGCCTTTCCTCTCACTTCTCTTCCCATTGAACTGTGTCTAGGCCCGCTCCCTCATACCCTCTGCCTGGGGAGACCTGGGTCAAGGTCAGAAGGCCTTAGGTCCACAGACAGCAAAGAACCTGGGCCAGCACCTCTAGCTCCTACAGGAGTCCAGAAGTCCCTCCAATGACCCACAAGGAACTTTGGTTCGCTCATTCATTCATTCAGCAAACATCTCCAGGGCGTTGCTCTGGGCCAGGCCCTGTCCTGGGCACCTTCCATCTAGGACAGAGCTTGACACCCACACATCCAAGTCACAACCCAGTGGGAACCCAGTGTGAAGGGGACACAAGCCCAGATCAGGCTGAGCCTGCCATGGAAACCAAGCCCACAGCATTCACAGAGTCTTGGTAAGATGCTCCAGGAGTAGAAGAGAGAGCGCTGGCAGGAGCTGGGATGTCAGGTCCAGGCTAAGAAGCTGAGACAGGAGAGGGGTCCAGGGGAGCCAGACTGGGACGGACTCCCTTCTCCCCCATCCTCTGATGAAGCTACCTTCTCTCTCCAGTGTCAACAGTCAGATGAATGAAACCATTTATCCTTCTATTAAAAAATTACTGGTATTGCAACTAGTATAGATTCCTACTGTTTTCATTTCCCACGTACAGATTTTCAGCCACACTCTGACTTAAGCAGATTCCTGGCTGTTCCGGGAAGCCCGGCATCATTTATGACACGGTTTCTGAGTGGAAAGACTTTCCCCAGAAGACAGCTCATTTGGAAGTAAAGAGATTTCCTGCGTTCACTGGAGTGAAAATCCCGTTCTTTACAGAACCACCTGCAACACTGAGGAGAGGCTGTGGGCTTTTCAGCACCAGGAATCTTCACGGGGCGTGCTGATCGAGAAGAACCACAGTCTGCCCTTCGTCCAGGTAGAAAAAGGAAGGGAAGAAGTCAGCTGAGTCTAGACCTTTGGATGCTGCGCCGTGAAATTTCCACCAGGTCACAGCAGATGGGCAGCCGCCTGAGAGCCCAAAGATTTCATTCACCTGGAAACCTCCTCCCCAGGAAATTCCCCCACCCCCACGGAGCCCAAAGGAAAGTATTTTCAGGCTTCTTTCATTGGACTTGGGTGAAAGTATTCCTAAGCAGCGGCCCAGCCTGGCTGGGAGCCTGGGCCTGAGTCACCGCATCCCTGCGCCCTGCTGGCCACTTCTTTTCCTTTCTTCCCTCCCTGAATCTATCTGCTGATCTTTGTGTCACCACCTTCTGGAAGATGAGCCATGCGCAGGCCGTGGCCATCCCTGAGCTGCCCATGGGACCGGGGCTGGGCTCCCTGCCAGATGCAGCTGACCTCAGAGTAGGCAGGAGGCCCTTTGTCACCCGGCCCAGGGCCTGGACCCAGGCAAGGGTCCCCTCTGACACCATCCTGCCCCCTCCCCCCACAGAGGGGGAGGGGAGGAGACTAACAAATGGTCCTGGGGTCCGGGCAGCTGAGGGGACAGCTGCGCTTGGGGTCAGGTGGGGAGGGTGGGAGCAGGAGGCCTTGGCTGTTTGGGGAACATACTGGGGGCGGGGAGGTGAGGGGGGATGGGTTCAGTGGGCTTCCTGGGGTCTGCAGGTGGCCTGGGGCTCCTGCCACCTCTCCCTGGAGCCCTTGTGGCTTTGCTCCCTCCCCTCCCCCTGCTTGTGTTCCACCCGTGACGGGAGGCTCTCAGGCTCACGGAGCCGCCCCTGCCCTGGATGAAAAGTCTCCCTCGGAGTTGTTTTTTTTTAAGAAGGATACAAGTCCTCCTTTTTTTTTTTTTTTAAATTTATTTACTTTTGGCTGCGTCAGGTCTTCGTTGCGGTGCACGGGCTTCTCATTGCGGTGGTTTCTCTTGCTGTGGAGCATGGGCTCTAGGCAAGTGGGCTTCAGTAGTTGCAGCATGCAGGCTCAGTAGTTGTGGCTCGCGGGCTGTAGAGCGCAGACTCAGTAGTTGTGGCACACGGGCTTAGTTGCTCCGCGGCATGTGGGATCTTCCCGGACCAGGGCTCGAACCTGTGTCCGCTGCACTGGCAGGTGGATTCTCAACCACTGCGCCACCAGGGAAGCCCTTTCCCTCAGAGTTTTCACCTCCAGGTCCTTCTTCTTCCATTTCCCGAGCAGGTCTCTTTCCTTCTCACAGGTGAGGACAGGGGGGTGTGGTCCCCTGCCTCCCCCTCTTCAGGCCAGGACATCCCTGGTCCTGTTCATTCCCCCCACCCGGCTTCCAGACCCTTCCCCACAGAGGGCTCCTCCAGCCTGCATCTCCCTGGTGCCCAGCTGGGGTCTGACCAGGGCCAATGGGACCAAGGCCCCGCCCACATTCTGGACAGACGCCTCCTGAGAATCCCCTACCTCCTTCTGGGTCCCCTGTTTCCCCTGAGCTGCTGGTCGACCCTCTGCTGTGCCCCCTTTATGCCCCAGAAGCCACCCCCCACGTGGGTCCTCTTTTGAAGTAACTCATGATGTTGATTAACGCCTGCCTCTCACGTGGCAAAGCCTGCCCTTCCCTGAAGAGGCCCATCAGGGCGGCCCGGAGGGAGAGGCGCTGTCTCAGAAGACCCCCTCCTTGTCCCGACACTCTGATCTCAACCCCTCGCATCATTGGCTGAGATTGCTCACAGGTCATTTTGATTTAGAAAAAGCCTTTCTCAGGCTCTTGGGATCCACTCTCTTTGCGGAAGTTCAGAGCAAAGGCAAAGATAATACTCACCCACTTAGCGGGGCCCATGGGAGGAACTGAAACCATCTTTGTGAGACATGCACCAGGGAAAGACCGAGGGAAGGGGCTAAGAACTGGCATCTGTTACGGACGCAGGAGGCCTGCAGGCACTTTACACACGTGATGTCACAGCCCCCCAGGAGGGACACGATCCCCCTATTGACAGAGAAAGAACCGAGCT
>NW_021145551.1:0-75690 GCF_002837175.3 Physeter macrocephalus
AGCTCTGTACTAACCCTCTTTTCTCCCTAAGGGATTTCTCTCCCTTGTCATGATCCTCTAGATGTCTGCTGCAGAAGGTGATAATTACTGACACTATCTGCCAGGCACTGTCCTTAGTGTTGCATATATTAACTCATTTAATTCTCACACCAACCTTAAGAGGTGTGTACTACTATCTCCATTTTACAAATGAAGCAACTGAGGCACAGAGAGATTAAACAACAAGGCCAAAGCCACCTTTTAGTAAGTAGCAGAGTTGGCATTCAACCTTGGACAGGCTGGCTCTAGAGCCCATGTCTTAACCCATGTACTGCATTGACACACAGATCTTTATCCCTACACTGTACCTTTCCCCTTAGGACCTTTCCCATACATTCAGCAGCCTACTTATTTATTTACTTGCATTTGTTTAAGATATCTCAGCGCTTCATTAGCATCCCCTCTACTACTATCAAAAACTATCCCATCTCAAAAAGTGATACCATCATCCACCCATTTGTTTAAGCCAGAAACCCAGGAGTCATCCTTGAGATCCTTGAGTCTGCTTTACTGTACTCCTCACAGTCAATTCATCAACAAGCCACATTGATTCTACCACCAAACTTCTCAGAATCTCTTAAATCATTTCACTGCCACCATCCTGGTCTTGGCCACCAGCACCTACTTCCACTTTTGCTCTTTAATCCATTTTCTACAGCTCAAGAATAATTTCCTTAAAATGTAAGATTTTGTCACTTCCCAACTTAAAACTCTTTTAAGGTCTCCATTACAAATAGGAAAAACTGCACCAAGTGTAGAAGGCCTTGCTTGAATCAGTAGTTTTCAACCTGGATGAGACTTCTACTTGCACTACCCACTGATAGACATTTGAACATGTGTAGAAGAATTTTGGTTGTCAGGATGATTAGGAGTGTCACATGTAGTGAGTGGAGGCACACAGTTGAAGGGACCCTGGCTAATAAGACAGAGAAGCACTGCCCCACATCCTCTGGCCCCCACCTACTTACCCAGTCAGACTCCTACTAGATTTCTAGCTTGGGTAGATGGTGTTGCCATTGAACAAGGTAAGAGAGGGAACTCTGAGGAGAATACTTCTGGATGGGCAAAGTGATGAATTCTCTCTGTAGATGTTAATGTGAGGTGGCTTTCAGATGTTCAGCTGGAGATGTACAGAACCCACTGGATTTATTAAGGGACCGTCTAGCTTAGAGTCACAGAGTTAGCAATCATTTCCAAAAACATGGAGATCTAAACTGGGAAGGTGGTTGAGACTCACCAAGGAGAATGGTAGTTGAACTGAGAAGTGTGTCTAGAGGGAAGCTCCAGGGTTGACAGACATTTAAGGGCCTAGCATTGGTATTTCTTTATTTCCTTGTTTGATCATGTATCTTATATCAAAGCTAGTAGGATAGTTTTTATTTTTATTTATTGATAAGCAAATTTGTGTCATGAATAAATTATTTTGCCTTCAATTTGAATGATTTGGCATTCTTCAGCCCTTTAGTAGGCCCTGGCATGGAAAATTGCTCAAGGGAGTTTGTTCACAATGTAGATAGATGTGTGAGACCCAAAAACCTGTGCTTTGTATCTGTGTTGGTGTTTTTCCTGCCTGATGGGGATTGTGATTGAAGGTCATGGACATCCTCTGCCCCTTTGGCTGCATGGTTTGGCTGTCAGACCATTGAGGATGGGACTACTCTTCCTTTGGAGGCAGGAAGATAAAACAGTGCCTCCTGTCTCTAGAAAATGTCCTCATGAGCCAAAGCAGTATTATTGAGAAGGAACATGAAGGATGATTCTCAACCGTGACTGGACATTAGAATCACCTGGAGAGCTTTTAAAAATACTGCTGGCAGGCTTCCACCTTCAACCAATTAAATCAGAATCTCCGTAGATAAGGCCCAGGCATGGGTGTTTTTTAAAATCAACCAGATGATTTTAAGGTGCAACCAAGTTTAACAGTCTGGACACTTGGTACTCAAAGTATAGTCTGCAGACCAGCTCCCTTATTTGGGAACTTGTTAGAAGTGCAGAATCTCAGGTCCCGCCTGAGATCTTTCTAATCAGAATCTTCATTTTAATAAAATCCCCAAGGGGTTTATTTGCACATTGTCGTTTGATGAGCAGTGCTTTGTGCCAGTAGTTCTGAGCAGTGACTAAATGTTAGAATTGCCTTTTTACATGGGAAGGTTTTAAAAAGACTGATACCTCTTTAAAAAGAGATTCTGGGGTGGAGCTCAGGTATTGGTGTTTTTAAATCAGAAATTCAAAAGTACAGCCAAGACTAAGGAGCTTTGCACTAGCCTTTGCTGTCTCTGGAGTAAAGAATAGAACTCCAGAGGTTCTTGAAAGGACAGCAAGGAGAAGAGAGGTTTTTTAATTAAAAGAACTTATAAGTAACATTTTTTTTGAGATTTTTTTTTTTATTTTTTAGAACAGTTTTAGACTTACAGAAAAATTGCAGAATTTCCATAAACCCCACACCCAATTTCTGCAGTTATTAACATCTAACATTAGTATGGTACATTTGTTTTTGTTTTTTACTATAAGTAACATTTTTCTAGCAGTTTTGCCCAAAGGCCTTTTGACGCATTTTGATGGTTTCTCTCTCATAGGCTCAAACTGTCCAAGTTGCTGAAGTTGAACCACAGTCACAGCCACAGCCTTCCCCAGAACTTCTGCTTCCAAATTCTCTGAAGCCAGAAGAAGGGCTTGAAGTATGGAAAAACTGGGCACAGACCAAGAATGCTGAGCTAGAGAAGGATGCTCAGAACAGACTGGCACCCATTGGGAGTAAGTGTTTGGGAGGGAAAGGGGGTTGGACTCTGTCAAAAATGCAGTGGTACTTAAGCAGCAGGAGGACAGAATGGCAGGAAAGTGGTGTCCCTTGGCTCTCTGGGCACTAGGGAGCACCATCTGAAATAGAATGCTGAATTCAAGACAAGCAGCAAGCAGTCCGGACCTACTATAAATGAGCAGAATTTGTGGGGTTTGCCCAAGATCAGGCATTTTTATACACATGGATTTCTGGGACAGAGAGACTTCTGGGAGGAGATATGAATTAGTGAGTGCACTCAGGGGCCCTCTTCCTTAGCATTATCCTCACATACTTCCTCATATTACAGAGGGTGGATTTTGCATTTTTGCTTTCATGTCTTGGTCCTAATAATAATTGGGGGGATACATGAGGTAGGAAGGATTGTGGTAAGGAAACCCTTTGTGTAATAGGGCAAACAGGATTGTTGTCTTTGTAGGCTAGTTCTGATTGTAGATACAAGTGACCATTTTCATCCCAGCACCTTCATGAGTGGTGTCTGCTCTGAAACCCCCTTCCAGGGATATGAGCAACCAGTAAAGAGACGGCTGTTGCCAGGACCCTCACTCACCTCTGGGGCTTGTGTTGCAGGGCGTCAGTTGCTGCGATTCCAGGAAGATCTCATCTCTTCTGCTGTGGCCGAGTTGAATTATGGGCTTTGTCTAATGACACGGGAAGCTCGAAATGGAGAAGGTGAACCCTATGACCCAGATGTGCTGTACTATATTTTCCTGTGTATTCAAAAGGTAGGAAACAGAACTTCACAGGAACATGTTTGAGCTATGTTCCCATTGGGTAGTTGCTGGGTAGTCAAATTAGCAAAATGACAAGCAAGTGGTTACAATAAAGACATTCTCTTTCAACTATATAGTGAATTTTTAAATGTATGTTTTTTAAAATTGGAAAAGATCTACATATTCACTTTAAAAAATAAACATCATCATAATCCCACTATCTAGAGAAACATCTATTAAAATATTTGATATATTACCTTAGAGCCTTTTTTTATCATGGAACATTTTTATTGATTGATTGATTGCTGTGTTGTGTCCGCTGCATTGGCAGGCAGATTCTCAACCACTGCACCACCAGCGAAGCCCTATCATGGAACATTTATGTATAACACTTTTCATTAAAGTAAACATGTAGTTTGCAGAAAAGCAATTTATCCAGAAAAAAGTCTCGTGCTGACATGTAGCTTGTCTTCTCATTGTTTCCTGCATTAATGCAAAATAATTATTTGGAAGTGTCTAGCTAGAATATACAACTGTAGTTAGGTTTTCAGGACATCTAAGATGAAGATTAACAGAGAAATTCATTTCAGGACTGGCAGTTTAGGAGAGCAGAAGTGGTTTTCTTAGTGTTTGAATGCTATTGTGGAGAAGCCCACAGTATGATGGAAGAACACTTGCTAACTAGGACTCACCCTGTTGCTTAGGCCTGAGAAAAGCCCATCTCCCACTTTGTTCCTCTTTCTTAACCAGTCACCCAGAGCACTGGGTGAATTGCTCTACATGCTTTGTCTCATTCCATGCTCTCTCACTCCTGGAAGGCAGGCACAGTCATCTCCATTTACAAACAAGGAAACTGAGCCCCCCCAAAGTTAAAAGACTCGCATGAGTTACTAAACTTATACCATAGCTAATAAGAGGTTGGCCCTGGAGCCCACATTGTGATTTTTGCTACCACAAGACAATGCCTTACTTGGGTGAAATAGCATTCACAAAATCTGCGCCATTGACCCAACTCTCAAGAGTGTTGTGAGAGTCAGTTCACATGCTGAAGTATACTGTGAAATTGCCACACACTGGACAGTTTTTTTAAATTTATTTATTTGGCTGCGTTGGCTCTTTGTCGCGGCACGTAGGATCTTTTGTTGTGGCGTGTGGGCTTCTCTCTAGTTGTGGTGCATGGGCTCAGTAGCCCCACAGCATGTGGGATCTTAGTTCCCCAACCAGGGATCGAACCCAAGTCCCCTGCATTGGAAGACAGATTCTTAACCACTGGACCACCAGGGAAGTCCCTGCTGGACAGTTTTGACTTGGTGTGTTGGTTTGTTAATGGGGGAGGAATGGGTAGGGAGAGGTGAGGGTACTGGTAGAAAAATGTTTGCTTCCCCTCAACAACTTGCCCAAGAGACTACCGACAACTTTTATTGATTATTTTTCTTTTAGTATCTTTTTGAAAATGGACGGGTTGATGACATTTTCTCCGATCTTTATTATGTTCGATTCACGGAGTGGCTGCATGAAGTTCTGAAGGACATTCAGCCCCGAGTTACTCCACTTGGTAAGAATCTTCCTAGTCCTTGGATGTCTTTAGCACCTGGGTTTTAAAAAGATCAGCTGGGGAAAAAAAAAAAAAAGATCAGCTACTTGTGTGGCTAGCATGTGGGTGAGGAGGCTATAAATCCCAGGCACCAAACATCAGTCTCTGTGCTGCTTGGCCTGATGTGGAAGGGGCACGGCTCACCAGACAGAGAATCTTGCGGGTCCCAGTGTGGCAAGGACACAGGGGCATGCAGAGTGTGGGGTAGTTACTCCATTTTTTTTTCCCTATTAAAATTTATTGATTCAAATTAGAATCCTTGCAAAAATTAAGAATTATGAACTATTTCATCTGTAGGTTAATTATATTACATATTGAGTTTTTTTCCCCTTATGTTTAAACATACATTCTACATATATAGAACATAATTTTTGCTTTACCCATGGATAACCTGGGCAGCATGTTGTGTTGGAAAGAACATGAGTTTCGCAGTAGAATGTTTGAGGTGTTTTTTTTTGTTTTTTTGTTTTTTTTTAAATAAACTGTTTTTAAGAGCAGTTTTAGGTTTACAGGAAAACTGAGCAGGAGATACAGAGAATCCCATATACTCCCTCACATAGTTTTCCCCTATTATTAGTATCTTGTATTAGTGTAGTGTATTTGTTAAAATTGATGAGCCAATGTTTGGTACATTATTATTAACTAAAGTCTGAAGTTTACATTAGAGTTCCCTCCTTGGGTTGTATATTCTGTGGGTTTTGACAAATGTATAATGACATGTATTTATAATTCAGTATCATACAGAAGTTTCACTGCTTTAAAATTCCCCGTGTTCCACTTATTCATCCCTCCCTCCGTTCCCCTGACTATCTGGCAACCTCTGATCTTTTTTACTGTCTCCATAATCTTGCCTTTTCCAGAATGTCATATAGTTAGAATAATTGTGTTAATTTCTTTCAATAATTTCATTTAATGTTCCTGCATGTCTTTTCATGGCTTGATAGCTCATTTTTTTTTTTGTGCTGAATAATATTCCGTTTTATGAATGTGCCAGTTTGTTTATCCATTCACCTATTAAAGGACATTTTGGTTGTTTCCACGTTTCGGTAATTATGAATAAAGCTGCTGTAAACATTGTGTGCAGGTCTTTGGTGAAAGAATAGACAGATCCGTGGAACAGAATAGAGAGTCCAGAAGTAGAACCACACGAATATAACCAATTTATCGTTGACCGGGGGCAAAGGCAGTTAAATGGAGAAAGGATAGTCTTTTGTTTTGTTTTCTTTTATTTTTTTGGCCTCGCCATGTGGCTTGCGGGATCTTAGTTCCCTGACCACGAATTGAACCTGGGCCATGCAGTGAAAAGCACCAAGTCCTAACCACTGGACCGCCAGGGATTCCCAGGATAGTCTTTTCAACTAATGCTGCTGGAACAACTGGACATGCACATATTTTTTTAAAAAATGAATCATAGACTTAAATGTAAAGCTATAGAACTCCTAGAAGATAAAATAGGAGAAAATCTAGGTGACCTCAGGTTTGTTGGTAACTTTTTAGATACAACACAAAAAGCACAATCTGTGAAACGAAAAAATTGGTAAGTTGGACTTTATTAAAATTTAAAAAACAAACAAAAACTTCTTCTCTGTGAAAGACATTGTTAAGAGAATGAAAAGACAAGCCACAGACTGGGAGGAAATCTTTGCAAAACACATATCTGATAAAGGACTGGGATCCAAAATATATAAAAAACCCTTAACAGTCAATAATAACAAAACAAAGAACCCAATTTAAAAAATGGGTCAAGGATCTGAACAGATGTCTCACCAAAGAAGCTGGCAGATAAGTATATGAAAAGATATTTATCATATATCATCAGGAAATGGCAAATTAAAACAACAGTGATGGGAGTTCCCTGGTGGCCTGCTGATTAGGATTTGGTGCTTTCACTGCCGTGCCTCGGGTTCAGTGCCTGGTCTGGGAACTGAGATTCCACAAGCCACGTGGCACCGCATGCATAAATACATATATACATACATACATACAGTGATGTACCACTATATACCTATTAGAATGGCTGAATGGGTCCCAAGCATTCTCTTACCTTAGGATCCAGCAGTCATGCTTCTTTGTATTTACCCAAATGAGTTGAAAACCTTATGTCCACACGAATATCTGAGTTTTAATCCTGGCTCTGGATTTAATAAAATGCATGTTGTTTAACTTTTTCTTAATCTTTTTTAAAAATTGAGATATAATTGACATATAACATCATATTAGTTTCAGGTGTACAACAATGATTTGATACAGTATGTATATATTACAAAATGATTTAGTCTCGTTAACATTTGTCGTCATAGTTACATGCTTAACCTTTAAAAAAAACATTGTTTACACAAATATTTTTTGAGTGCCTACTATGTGCCAGGCAGTTCCAGGTGTACATAATATAATTCAGTAGTGAACAAAATGAAGCTTACAGTCTAACGGGGGAGACTGTATAAATAATCACATTAATTTATGGTAATTAAGTGCTTTGAAGAACAAAGCACAGAGAATGGAAAGTGTTAAGGGTATATTAGGAGGGAGACCTCTCTGAGGGGATGTCATTAGAACAGACACCTGAGTAAGTGAATCTACATGATTTGCAAAATTTCAAACCAAGTGTGGCTATATAAAGTCTGCATTTTAAAACTTTTTATTATGGAAATTTCAAGCACATATAAAATAAACAGAATAAATTAATGGCACTCCCATGTACCCGTGGCACAGCTTGTTCCATATATACACGGTCTGTTACCCCGCACCGTGTTATTTTGAAGTAAATCCCAGACACTTTATCTGTAAATATTTTAATATGTTATTGACATTCCACAATGCCGTTATTATACTTTTTTTAAAAAAGATAAGTCCATAATGTCATCAAATTCTCCCCTTTGTTCGAATTTCTAATTGTCCCATAAATATCAGAATTTTATTTGTTTGAGTCAAGTTGCAGATAAGGTCCACACATTGAAATTGCTGTTATACCTTTTAATGTTTAGCTTTAATCTTTAATTTCCCCCTTATTTTTCCTGCAATTTATTTATGGAAGAAACTAGCCTTTTAAAAAGTCTGATTTTTGCTATTATATCTCCATGCTGTAATTTAACATATTCTTCTGTCCCCTGTATTTACAGTTAATTGGTAGTTGCATATAAAGACTTGATTAATCAAGTTTTGTTTTTTTTGTGTGTTTTCTTTTTGGCAAGGTTACATCATAGATGGGTTACTTACTTCCATCAGGTGCCCATAATGTCTGGATCCATTAATTCATGAGGAGTTGCAAGCAGTGGTATTCTAATGTTATTACTTCATTATTAGCTGAAACACAAAAGAGAAACTTTCCCTCATCAACTCTTTGAATTCCTAGCAGTATAGATTGTATAGAAGAGACAGGATAAGGGCTTGTTTCTTCTTCTTTGTTTAGCAGTTTTCACAGTAATGAGTTGGTTCACCAGCTTCCTCCAGCTGGGGTTTGTTTGTTTGTTTAGAGAATCATTGTGAGCTAATTAATTTAAACATATTTAATATAATTCAGTTCATTTCACTTGCTATCTTTTTTTTTTTTTTTTTTTTTGCGGTACGCGGGCCTTCTCACTGTTCTGGCCTCTCCCGTTGCGGAGCACAGGCTCTGGACGCACAGGCTCAGCGGCCATGGCTCACGGGCCCAGCTGCTCCGCGGCATGTGGGATCCTCCCAGACCGGGGCACGAACCCATGTCCCCTGCATCGGCAGGCGGACTCTCAACCACTGCGCCACCAGGGAAGCCCTCACTTGTTATCTTTAATGATGCACAAATTGTCCCATCTTTGGCCATTTGGAGCCTCTTTAAATTGGCTCTTAAGTTCATTTGACATGACCCTACTTCCTTGATTTCTGGTTTGCCTGAATGTTCCAGGCTTATCCTGGACATTTTCTGTCTCCCAATGTGGAATTCATCAGTTCTCCATGGAGCCTGGTACTTTTCAGTGTTAAGTGGTATTTCGTTATCACAGTCTGGATGGTAGGGGTGCTCATTGCTCCTTGGGTTTCTAGGCCTAACTAAAAAAATTAATATAAAATAGATCATTTTGATGCTTTGCAGTTCAGATTCAGAACTATGAGACTTTTATATGTTGTTTCCATCTGTATCTCCTGTTGCCCGTGCCAGAGGAGTTCTGGTTTTCAGGCATTAAAGTTCACTTTAAGTTGTGTTGTTAACAAGTGATTATAGGGAAGTGACACCAGGTGGCAGAGTGAACCCAGGGAAAACAGGGCATGCCAAGGGATGCCTGGGGCCGCTCCTAGGGCTGGCCTTCCCTCCTCCCTGAGGAGCGCTGTCTTCTGTCACTCATCCCGCTTAAGATTTGTCTGAGAGCAAGGAAGTTTATCTCATTGCCATTGGGCCACAAAATAGAATAGTAGAGGCAGACATTCCCTAAAGAGATGGAAGTGCACTAATGGAGTCAGAGGGCCAGCTTTGGCAAGAACAGAGAAAAGGAATGTATTGGGCAGAACATTCCCCTGCTTCGAAGAAGTGCCACCCTCCCTGCCTGGAGAATCCTGAAACTCCTGCAGGAGAATGCTGGTGTCTGCTGCTGTTTCACCATGCCCTCAGTCCCTGGCACACATACACTTGGACATTGACTATTGAATGAACATATGAAGGGGGCTTGATGATCAGCCCAAGTGTCATCTTCCTTTGGTGTAGACCTGCCTGCCCAGGGCTCTTGATCAAACCACTGCCTTAGCCCCTGTCCAGCATTCAGTTAGCTTATGAACCAGGGTCTTACAGTAAAACTTGCCCTATGGAGGAAACCTATAATAGATCTGAATATCATTCTCCCCTTTTTCCAAAGGGGATGAGAATGGGTTTGCTTTCTAGAGATGGAAGACATGAGAAGTTTAACAGGGCAAATGGGCGTGTATACCAGTTCTTTGGGCCCTGGCCTGGATACCTTTGAAAGTATAATGAAAGCTCTGTACCCTCTTTTCAGAGAAGTTTGCATATATGCAGAGAGGTTGGCTTGTACTTTTGGGTGTTTCTCTGAGGGATGTCCTTCTACCCCTTATTAATCTGCAATTAGAGGAAGAATTAACATCAGGTGAGAGTGATCATGTAGGGCAGTGGTTCTCAGTGGTGTTAGGAACTTGTTGAAAACACATTTTCGGGTCCTGCCCAGAAACTTGGGTTGGGACTCAGCTGTTTGTGTTTTAACAAGCTTTCCAGATGATTTTGCCGTATCCCAGGAAAACTTCTCCAGTTAAGCTTGTACTCCTGTGTGGTCCTTGTTGTGGTTCACACCTCCCATCCTGCACCTTTGAGGGACTGCCTGCCATCCTCTTGTTGTAGCAGTACTCTGTTCCTCCTAGGCTATGTCCTGCCCAGCCACGTGACTGAGGAGATGCTGTGGGAGTGCAAGCAGCTCGGCGCTCACTCCCCTTCCACCCTGCTGACCACCCTCATGTTCTTTAACACCAAGTAAGTGTTCTAGAGGCTCCATGCTTAGCCACTGCTGGCATCTGCCCAGTGAAGAGGGTAGAAACTATCCAGATGGACTTCTGAATACCTTTGATATATACTTGAGAGCCTTTGAGCTACTGAAAGCCCTCAGCCCCACTTGGCTACATTTTGTGTGCTGACCAGTGAGGCAGACAGCCTTGCCAGATCCCTACCATCAGTCTTGATGAGATTCCTCCACTAGACAGTGTGTTTGGGCATGGGCCTGCCCAGATTCTGGGAGTGTGGGCAGCGGCTCCTCTGAAGCCCTGATGGCGGAGGGTAAGTCACGGTCTCCTCCTGGCACCCCTCCCTTTGCCTTGCTTTCACTTGTGGTGCAGATACTTCCTGTTGAAGACAGTGGACCAGCACATGAAGCTGGCCTTCTCCAAGGTCTTACGACAGACAAAGAAGAACCCCTCTAATCCTAAGGATAAAAGCACGAGTATTCGGTACCTGAAGGCACTTGGGATACACCAGACTGGCCAGAAAGGTAGGGGAAAGAGGTAGGGGTTGCAGAAACAGGTGCTACTAGTCCTGCCCTGCCCTTGTGCCTGGGGGGCTAGTAATGAGTGTGAAGATTGGGATTTGCTGGATAGGAGTTTTCCATTCCCTTCTCCCCAGCCAGAAACTTCAAACTCTTCTAGAAGCAGAGACGCCCCAGAAATGATAGCTGCCTTTTCCTTTCATACTCAACTGCCCATGCCTCACACCCTTTTCCTTCCCAGTATTTCCTGGTTGGGATGGCTGGAAGCCTAAGGTTTCTAATCTGAGCCTGAGTAAAGGCAATCTGATGCCATGTCTGTGGTGGTGGGGGGGTATGTTTTATAGTTACAGATGACATGTATGCAGAACAAACGGAAAATCCAGAGAATCCACTGAGATGTCCTATCAAGCTCTACGATTTCTACCTCTTTAAATGGTGAGGAGGCTTTATTGTGACTGGGTGACGTGTGTGTGTGTGCGTGTGTGTGTGTGCGTGCGTGCGTGTGCGCAAAAGCATTCTCTAGTCACAGGCAGAGTAAAAACACACTTCTGAAAAGTTAAATATAGAAGCAAGCTTATTGGTTTTCCCAAAGCATGTGCCCAGCACTGCTCCCTGATGGTCCACTTTCATGGAGAGAGGATGAAGGTAGAGGGAGGACGGTACAGAGAGGCTGCCTCTGTTACATATTGAGCATAGCCCTGCATCTTCCTGGCCTTGACCTTTTCTCACCACCACTGTCAGTCTAAGGGGATCTCCTTTCCTTGGCTTTCGTTCTCTCTTGCCCCTGCAGTTTGGTATATCATCTTAACAGCAATGCCAGAAGATCTTTCTACATTGTAGGTCTTACCGTGTTACTTAGATTAAAACCTTTAGTGGTTTCCTTTTACTCTACAGAGAAAGACAGTAATCCTAATGTGGCCAGCAGGGCCTTTCATGTACTCTCCCTTGTTAACCTCATGTCTGTGTAGCTCTTGGCTCTCTAGCCACACTGGCTCTTCTCCACTGAAGGGCATCATGCTCTCCCTTCCTCAAGACCTGTGCACAGAACTTTTCGCTGTTGGGCAAACCCTGCCATCCCCTGCCTGTTTATCTAGTTAGCTCCTATCCATCCTTAAAAGAGCTTTATTAGGGAAGCATTTCCAAATTCCCTGCCTGTTCTCTCTGGCTGTTTCTTCTGTAACCCTTACCACTGTTTGTTATTTTCTTTGTCTTTATGTAACTTTAATTGCTGTCTGTCTCCCCTCTTACCTGTAAACTCCATAATATAGGGACTCTTTGGTCTTATTCATTTCTTTTAATATCAGCACCTAGTGCAGGCCTGGCACACAGTAGCCCTTTGATAAATCTTGAATCAGTGGATGAATAACTGTTAGAGGATGGCATGTGCTAAGTACTTAAGAGAAGTATAGCACAACGTTGAGGGGGTGTGAGTCCAGGTAAAGGCCCCAGCATCATAGCCAAGCGGAGAAGTCAGAGTCCCTCAGATCAAGTTGAGGAATTATCAATGGATGGAGTAGAGGAAACAACATAGCAAAGACTTGGAGATAGACCTTCTGGGTGCTGAATTTGGTTCAGGGTGGGATATGGTGTACTCAAGTAGATGAGCCCCGGGAGCCCTAGTCAGAGGAATCACACCTGGCAGTGTGTGAGGGAGGAGCAGAAGATGGGCAGCCTAACACTGGCATTTGCAGTAACTCCAAAGGGACGTCCTAGAGGTAGTGTGTATTGGCTGCATGGAATTTAGGAGCTGTGCCACCATGCTTTCCAGAGCTTCCCATCTTTTGCAGATAGCATCTGTTCAGGAGGTTCATGGTGGGAGGGTTGAGATCATGGTGGTCTTACCCAGCTTTTACCCATGTATTCTTCAGCCCCCAGAGTGTGAAAGGCCGGAATGACACCTTTTACCTGACGCCCGAGCCGGTGGTGGCCCCCAACAGCCCAATCTGGTACTCAGTCCAGCCTATCAGCAGAGAGCAGATGGGACAGATGCTGACTCGGATCCTGGTGATACGAGAAATTCAGGAGGCCATTGCAGTGGCCAACGCAAGCACCATGCACTGAGATCCCTCAGCCATGGTGCAAGGGAGACCATCCAGGAAAAAACGGACACTTTCACACTAAAGAAGAGGCCTCCATTTTTTTCTTTTCTTTTTTTATTGGTGTAGTTATGAACCCTTTCAGACTGCTTCTATTTCAAATGTAAAAGGAAACTTTGCCCCCTGTGCATCTTCATAAACGTGCTGTGGCAGACTTCTCAGCCCATGGGGGCTCTGGGTTTCCTGAGAGCCAGATGTCCTAGACAGTTGCTGGCTGACTTTTTTTGTGTGGGGCCTGAGGAAAGGGCTTGGACTGTTAGGAGAAATGTCGCCCCTTCCCTTCCTCCAGAAAGATGGAATTAATGATGGATGGACCCTCCAGGGAATCTCCCCAGCTGGCTTCCACTCTGACTGGCAGACTTCGCTGACCACAGGGGAGCCATGGTCTTTTCTTTCTTCATGCTCAGACATAAACCTAGCATCTTAATGGAAGGAAAATGAGGGGAACTTCAATTATGATTTATTAAAGACAATTTCTATTACACCCTCCTTTATGACACGTGACATTTTAGATGTTAAAGTAAAAACTTTACCATGTCTTTTTTTTTGGCCTAACATTGAGGCCTTAAACCTGAGGCTTCTGTGCCTGATGGAATTCTTGTAACATACACTTGTGTATCATATAAAGATACCACTCTGTTTCTCTTATGTATTCTTAATTTAGTTGTTTATTAAGAATGACAAGCACGTCTTTTCAACATGCTAGTGAACAACGCCTCTTCATTTGGGAGGAGCCAGGCGGGACAGTGGCAGCAAAGCCTTGCCTGTTCGTTGGATGGGGCGAGGTCCTGTGGGAGGGGGTAGCAACAGGAAACAGCCCTAGGGCGTGCTATGCGCCTGCGTTCTCTCCCGCCAGCCCCGCCCTAGAGGCGTACGAGCTCTGTACGTGCGTGCTGCGTCCTGACGTTGGCGACGCGCTGGGCGCAGTGACGATATCGGCGGGTTTATATTGGCGCGGCCCAGAAGAAGGAGGCCTCTGCGGCGACGTCTTCGGAGACGCGCGGCCTTTCCCCGCGCTAGCCATGGCCGACTACCTGATTAGCGGGGGCACGTCCTACGTGCCGGACGACGGGCTCACGGCACAGCAGCTGTTCAACTGCGGGGACGGCCTCACCTACAAGTGCGGGCCTACCGGGCTCACCTGGGCCAGGAGAGGAGCGGCGCGCAGGGTTGGGAGGCCGGGTGGGGCTTCCATTGAGCCCGCTTGGCTCGGGCGTGGGGGACAGGTTCCGGAAACTCCCCACCCATCTCAGGTTCAGTTTGACAGGTCTGAAGCGGGCGGGATGGAGGAGGCATCTTGGTAGTGCCTGAGATTTCCAGGTTAGAAACTCTGTTCTCTGGGCACATGGAGTTGTCAGGATGCCAGAGGCGCTGATGACAGCTAGGTGGCAGAAAAGGTCCGCTGTCTCCATCTCTACCTTGTTCTCTGCCTTGCCTGTGATACTCGGGCTAGGTCATTTCCCTCTCTGCCGGAATGCCTTAAGAGATTATTTATGAGGATGGCGTCTCAGGCTGCCATAAGCCTGACCCTTACTCCCAATTCCCCTCCCCTCTAGTGACTTTCTCATTCTCCCCGGGTACATCGATTTCACTGCAGACCAAGTGGTGAGTATGGACAGGAATTGGATCCTAAGTATCAAGGTTGGATAAAAGCGCTGCTGTCCCCTCTCGGCTATCTCAGTAGATTGCTTTTGGGGGGTGGATGCTATGGAATGGTCTTACTGGCATGCAGGTCATACAGAGCACCTGTTTTGCGGGGAACATGGCACCGCCCTGAGGTATATGAGGTGCTTTTGCACATTAGTTGGCCTTATTTCTTTAGGACCTGACCTCTGCTCTGACTAAAAAGATCACTCTGAAGACCCCACTTGTTTCCTCACCCATGGACACAGTCACAGAGGCTGGGATGGCCATAGCAATGGCGGTGAGCACTGTGGCATGTGAGGGCAGAAGCAGGGGCCCCATCTCTCTTTCCCACAGGCATACAATCATGCCACTCTTCTTTGTCACTTTTCCCGTTTTCTTTCTGTGTATCCTGCAGCTTACAGGTGGTATTGGCTTCATCCACCACAACTGTACACCAGAATTCCAGGCCAATGAAGTTCGTAAAGTGAAGGTCAGAAGGGAAAAGATCACTGTCAAGAGCTCCTGGGAAATTGCACTGAGGTGGAGTGGGGTGGGAGTGGGGGAATTATTCTCCTGATTTAGGATCCTTTCTTTCCCACTGTGGGGGTTCAATTCCTGAGGAGAAGAGCTTGAGACCCTGTGTCTTAAAGCAACAGAAGAGGGCCAGGTGGATAGTGCCTACAGTTCAGTCATGTCTCCTAGCTCTGGGTTTGAAGTGTTTGTGTGATTTGATCCTGTGGCACTGCCAAAGGGGGAGCTGGCACAGATCCCACACTTCAGACCAAAAGTCTGATGAAAGTGGTTCAGAAGTGCCCTTTTTCACCATCCCTTCCAGAAATATGAGCAGGGATTCATCACGGACCCTGTGGTCCTCAGTCCCAAGGATCGAGTGAGGGATGTCTTTGAAGCCAAGGCCCGGCATGGCTTCTGTGGTATCCCCATCACTGACACAGGCCGGATGGGGAGCCGCCTGGTGGGCATCATCTCCTCGAGGGACATTGATTTTCTCAAGGAGGAGGAGCATGACCGGTTTTTGGGAGAGGTGGGTGCCACTGACAGCACAGGCAAACTCTGACAGCCCAGGCTAAAGATAAAGGCTTCTGTTCTGTTGTCTGAATGGCAACTCTGAGGGCCTCTGCTGTCCAGGAAAGATGAACACCCGGCTAAGTTTCTGACCCTTTCATGAGGTTCCTGCATCTCTTCCCCACCAAAGGCTTTCAATCTGCCCAATGTTTGCCAGCATACCCAAATTTTTTGCCACACCCAGAGTGGGGGCTGTGCTCAAGGACTAACTTCAGCCTCCTCTTGTCATTTCTCCGGTGTGGCTCTTTCTCCACAATGTGCTCCATGCACCTGATGTCCTTTCTACTAAATTCTCACTCTTGCCACTAGATTGCTGCAGACTGTTGGGTTTACTTGAGGGTAGTCTGGGTGCAGGTGTGTAAACATGGTGGTCTTTGGAACCTCACCCTTGAGTTAAGGTAGGGTCTGTTGGAGGCCTGATCTCCTATTGCCGTTCCTCACAACTCCCCTCTCTTATAGATCATGACAAAGAGGGAAGACTTGGTGGTAGCCCCTGCAGGCATCACATTGAAGGAAGCAAATGAAATTCTGCAGCGCAGCAAGAAGGGTGAGTCCTAGAGGTAGGAAGGGTTCTGGAACCAAAGACCAAGGTCCTGATTTATGTCCTGCCCTGCCCCCAGGAAAGTTACCCATTGTAAATGAAGATGATGAGCTGGTGGCCATCATTGCCCGGACAGACCTGAAGAAAAACCGAGATTACCCACTGGCCTCCAAAGATGCCAAGAAGCAGCTGCTGTGTGGAGCAGCCATTGGCACTCATGAGGATGACAAGTATCGGCTGGACTTGCTAGCCCAGGCTGGTGTGGATGTGGTGGTTTTGGTGAGCTGCTGCACAGGCAAGGTGGGGTGGTAAGAGCAGCTGTCATACCACAGTCTCATTGGGACTACCTTCCTGTCTCAGGACTCTTCCCAGGGAAACTCCATCTTCCAGATCAACATGATCAAGTACATCAAAGAGAAATACCCCAGTCTCCAAGTCATTGGAGGCAATGGTGAGACAAGACTGGGCACTGAAGGATGTGGGGCGAGAGTGGGGGAGCTAGGCTCCCACGTAGACCTTCATGTGAGCCTTTCCCTGTTCCTCCCTGCAGTGGTCACAGCTGCTCAGGCCAAGAACCTCATTGATGCTGGTGTAGACGCCCTGCGGGTGGGAATGGGCAGTGGCTCCATCTGCATCACTCAAGAAGGTAAGAAGACATTTTGGCAAGGCCCTCAGAGACCTGGCTTTAGCAGGGCCCTTAGCCCCACATGCCCTGGAGCCAAGCGCTCTTACGGGAACTACACTGAGTCCTCCAGTAGGGGCAGCCCCAGGGCCAAACAGGCCCCTTGGATGGGTAACATGCTGGAAGTAAGACGAGCTCTCGTCATTCTACACCTGCCACCTCCTCCCCCCCGCCCCCGCCTAGCCTGGCCTCCCCGCTCTCCTGCTCCGTGCCCTCTCTAAACTCTGGTCTGTTTGTTTTATTTAGCGGCTCCCAAGATCCCTCCAGACATAAAGTCCCACAGCCCCAAATGCCCTTCTACTGTCACGGGCTGCTATAGTAAGTCCGGCCCGGTCCACTGGCCCGGCCCAGCTGCCCACTGCCCGGCTGCTTGGTTGACTGTAGCTGTAGCTCCCGGGGTTTGTGGTGCTGACGGGTGGGCAGGGCAAACTGAATGACAGACCATGGTTTTGGGAGCTGCTCAAGAACACAGCTCCCTCCTCTTCCTGGGGTGTTTGTAGGGCAGGACCTCCACCAGGTAGGCCCTGCTCTGCCCACATCTCCTGCAGTAGGCACAGCTTAAGGACCAACTCTGGGGTCCACTCTTCCTTCCACATGACCACTGCCCTTATCTTGCCTGAGCTGCCCACCATGCGGGAGCAAGGGGTGGGTCTCTGGGTACTAACTGCACGGTGACCCCTACCCCACCTGATATCAGTTGGGCGGGGCTTTCCCGGCTGCTGACTGCATGTGCTTGAGGCTGCCCTGGGCCATGCACATATGCACGCGCACATGCCAAGGGTGAGTGGAGGCCATCACAGCCATTTGTACTGTTTAAGGCTGATGGGGCAGCAGCCATCCCAGACAAGACTCTTCCTCTACCAGGCTGTAGTCCTGGTGCAGGTGTAACTGAGAGCTCCTGGGTGCTGATTTGTGGCCACAGAGCCTCTTGCCTATCCCCACTAATGCCACCCCCATTTGTTCCTCCATGTCTCAACAGTGCTGGCCTGTGGGCGGCCCCAAGCAACAGCAGTGTACAAGGTGTCAGAATATGCACGGCGCTTTGGTGTTCCTGTCATCGCTGATGGAGGAATCCAAAATGTGGGCCATATTGCCAAAGCTTTGGCCCTTGGGGCTTCCACAGGTGAGGCCCAACATTCAGGGAGCCTAGTGGGTCTCCTTCCCTAATGCCATTCAGGGTCTTCCCCTAGCATTCCTTCTGTCCATAGTTATGATGGGCTCCCTCCTGGCTGCTACCACTGAAGCCCCTGGCGAGTATTTTTTCTCTGATGGGATCCGGCTAAAGAAATATCGTGGTATGGGTTCTCTCGATGCCATGGACAAGCATCTCAGCAGCCAGAACCGATATTTCAGGTGGGACAGGCAGGTCAGTTGCCCTATGCTAACCTTGCACTGGCAGCATCATCCATATTTGAACTTTGCCTGTGTTTCCTGCCTCTCCCTGCAGTGAAGCTGACAAAATCAAGGTGGCCCAGGGGGTGTCTGGGGCTGTGCAGGATAAAGGATCCATCCACAAATTTGTTCCCTACCTGATTGCCGGCATCCAGCACTCCTGCCAGGACATTGGTGCCAAGAGTTTGACCCAAGTCCGGTAAGCTTAGGGAGCTGGGTCATTGGGTAGAGGGCCTGGTCCAGGGCCAGCTACCCACATCTGACTTCTGCCTCTCTTCAGAGCCATGATGTATTCTGGAGAGCTCAAGTTTGAGAAGAGAACATCCTCAGCTCAGGTGGAAGGTGGTGTCCACAGCCTCCATTCGTAAGTGACCAACCCTCTCCACTGTCTCTGTCCTTGGGGTGGAGGTCTCTTCCATGCCTCCATGCTCCTGCCCTCACCTCACAGCTGGTCCTTCTGCCAACAGGTATGAGAAGCGTCTTTTCTGAAAAGGGATAGAGCACACCCTCGGTTTTTCAATAAAAGTTTGAAAAAAAGTGATGCCTGATCTTTGAGGTCAACAAGCAGGTGGGGCTCTGCAGCTGCCACCATCACAGACACACAAAAACAAAGCACCTTCATTTCCAGAGAAACCCTCATGCCCCGAGATAAGGATGCTTCAAGGAACTGGAAGTGGGCGGTAGTACTAGATTCAAAAACCCCTCCTGAGGCATCTCAAAAGGCAGCTCAGACCCAAGGGTTTGGTCTCAGAAATTACCTGTGGCTGCTTGGGAAGGGTCACAGAACAGTCCATAGGGCTTTGGACTGGCATCCACGGGGCCTCCTGCTAGCCCAAAGTTTGGCCACCATGGGATCAGGTTGAGACCCACATACATATTCTCTAACTTGACTCTCTAAAAGGACCTCGTGGAGAAAACAGAGGTCCCCTCAAATCTGCATGTCAACAAGTAGATAGATATACAGCTTAAAACAGGTGCCTATACTGTCTCCTGGCCTCTGAGGCCAAGCAATGTAGACAAATAGATGACCCCTTGGTTCCTTCACAACCCCCTCCAAGAACTCACTGAGCCAGCAGCTCCTGGCCAGCAACACAGCTAGTACAAAATCAGAGAAGTGGGTTAAATTATTAATTTGCTGGCAAACAAGTGTTACAGTGACAAAGGGGGAGGGGCTAGTGAAAGCTTTGGGAACCCCTGCATTCTGCAAAAGGTGCTAGGGCCCTCCTGGATGGGTCAGGTAAGTTCCTGGTGGTTCATTCTGCAGCTTGGGCCAGAGATGTGAGTGCAGCCCCGCCAGGTGGGGGAATGAGAGCAGCTCCTGTCACTCGGCCTTCATGACACAGGAAGTTGAAAGTGGCACAGGCATTGGGCTGCAAAGAGAAAGCCAGCATCAGCTGGGCTAGTGCTAGGCTTGGGCTCCCCTCCGCATTCCCAAGTCCCAGACATACTGTGTCCTGCACTTCCACAGCGATGCCGCGCTGCCTCATGGCTCGCAGCAAGTGGGACTGCAGCCGCTCAGTCCGGTCTCCAGTGCCCACCACAACAATCTCTAGGGACGGACGGGCATGGCTAGTCTACAACCAGGTCTGACTAGAGGGTGGCTTTCTGGGGCTCACCACTTCAGCCCTCCCCTCCTCCAATACCTATTTGGGGCTCCAGCATCCAAAAGAGAGAGAAGCTTTCCTCGGTGATGTCCTGGTGGGAACCTACCTGTGTGGGGAGGAGACAAGTTAAATACAAGTCCACCTAGGTTTCCCAGAGACCCTCTACTTGCTCCAGTGCGGGGCAAAAGAAAAGCCAGCTGTGCCAGGGACAGAATCAGGGGGCAGGCCTGTGACTCTGGCCCTCCGTTTCCTCACTGCAGGGAAGGGCTCACGTTCCACTGCACCACCGAGTGTGGGAGTAGCGCACAGGGCCCAAGTACGCGATTTCCGTTGACCGTGAAGCCGCGGCTGTTGTAGCTGTCGATGTACATATCGTGCGGGGACTCGCGCTGCAGCAGAGAGATGCGCGTCCGCTGATAAAGTTCGTCATCCGCCGGCGTGAGCCGATGCCCACGCCGCGGGGCCCTGCGGAGAGGTACGGTCAGGGTCTAGGGGGCCGGGAATCGCCGGCCGTAGGAGCCGGGTGGTCAGGGACGCTGGGTCCAGACTCACCATGGCAGCTGCGCGGGCGGACAGCGAAGGGCGAGCCGCGCTCCGTACAGGGCCCGAAGCACGAACGCGGCGGCCATGGCGGACCGGCGTGCAGGGAGACTGGCGCAGGCACAGCGGGGTCGTGGCGTCACCAAGCCTAGCGCGGCTACAGCGCCCCCAGCGTCGCGGAGGGCACCGCGCAGTTCGGCCGGCCCAGCGCGGGAGAGAGGAGGGAGCGGGCCAGGGGCCTCGGTCGCATGAGGGCGCGTCCCCCAGCGCGGCTCCGGTGTCAGTACCTGCCGTCCGCCCCTCCCCAGACCCCCGCAGGCCGTCCTGGGGGAGCCGGACACCTGGTGGCGTGGCTGGCCTCGGCACTGCCTGGGCCCCAGCCGCGGCCTGGCCCCCGGCTCTCAGCCATTACGCCGGCCTCCCGGGGCCCGGGGCGGGGCGGCCGAGCACCTGTTCGACTCCCGCACACCTGGCCAGGGCGTGGCGTCAGCCCCCAAACCGCTAATCCCGGTTTTGGAGAGTCGGGTTCCGAGGGCGGGGTGAGCAGCTCAGGTTTCCCTCGGTTATCCCCCGAGTCCCGCCCCTCCCTAACCGTCACAAGCGCGACCGTTGGCGCCGCGACCGCGAGTCGCACGGGGCGTGGTTGAGCATGGATTGGCCTCTCCAGAGCGCGAGGGGGCGTGGCTGGTTGGTTTCGCCTTAAAATGGCTCCAAATCTGCGGCCAGTGCAAGCGGAAGGGGATGCCTTGATAGGGTACTTCTAGGTGCTTGGCGGCCGACTGGGCCTAAACCCGACCAGACGTTGAACTAGACAGCGGCTGGAGCGTCGCCCTGTCCTCGCTCACTTCGCTTGCGTCCCGAGAATTCCTTGCGCCCCGTCTTTAGCCGAATCAGAAGGCCTACTAGCGTGAGAATCGCTGGCGCCCGCGCCGGTTCTGGCATCTCCGCGCGCCCACCGTGTGTTGGCCTCAGGGGCACGTTGCCGCGTCTGCCACCCTCGGGACCGGGCTGGCGGGAGGCTCGACACAACCGAGGACGGTCGCAATGGATTTCCGGGAGTCCCGTCGCTGCCGTGCGGGCCCGTTTGGCCCCTAGCGCTCCGGGCACTGGCAGCGTCACCGGACAGAGGGTCCCGGGTGCCGGGGTGTCCCCGAGGAGGGTTTACTTCCCTTCCGATCCCACGGGCGCGCTTCCCTCTTGGTTGATCCCGAAGCCCGCCCCGCCACCGTCACTGCAGTGGCCCTGACTGCATGAGATCAACAGGACTAATCCTACCCCGCGGATCTAATCCGGATCGGGACCTGGTCCGGGGGAAGGCCCCCACCACCCATATTGTTTGGGGGCCTAGGAGAGCGGCTTGTTCCCACTAGACTTGGTTTCACCTCCTGAGTCCGCCGACTGGGAGTGGGGCGTTTTGATCTGGCCCTAGGGCGAGGGATAACCCCCTCAAACCGCCCCCCCCCACGGCTGGACAGCGGGCAACGGAATCCCAAAAGCAGCTGTTGTCTCCAGAGCATTCCAGCTGCACTTGGATTTCGTTCCCTGCTCTCCTGCCTGAGCAGCGTCCTGACCCAGATGGAATGGGCTAGTCCCTGATCCCCAGACATGCTTTATTGGGTCGCTCTGGTTTTCGTCCCTCTCTCAGGTGCGCCCTCAGGCTAGAAGTGACAGGCGTAGACGTCGGAGAGCCGAGGCGGTGGCCATCTCTGGAGCCCGAGGTACCATTGGCAAGGGAGGGAGGACCCAGGGCCTCCGGATAGGGCTGCAAATGGCGGTGAGTCCCACAGGGCAGCCCCAGCCCGCAGCTCGCTAAAGATAGCCTTTCACTTCCTGGGGTAAAACCACCCCCAACCGTCTTCATGCACCCAGAGTAGCTGAAGTCCCCAGCTCCGCCTCCTGGCCCCCAACCCTGTTAGCAGCTGTCCCCGGGTCGTGCGCGTGACGCATGGAAAGCTCTTTGGAATGACACGATCACACCCGTTGAGTGGGCACCCAAGAAGCCATCGGGAATGTCGTGTCCGCCCAGTGCTCTTTCGGCGCTTCCCAGCAGGGCCTTGCAGCCCTAGCCCAGAAAGGGGCCTTGCCAAGCTTTTCCTGCGCCTAGGCTTCTCTCCTTTCGGAGCTCTGGTTATTCTCACTGCTCCAGGGCGGAGATCAGGGGTTTGCCAGTGATCTGCTGCACAGCGCTCTACGGCGTTAGGTTCAATCCCCATTAAGGAAAAGAGGAAAGGGTTATCTAAGTTACAGTAAAGTGAAGACAGCCAGGAGCCCTGGTGGGACAGAGGAAAGAGCATTCTCACTGGTAGAGGAGTGGGGTGCTCAGAGAACTGTTCTTAAGCTGGGTCTTCTCATGGTCACATTGTTTATTTGACCCACAATGGCTGGTTGCCTAAACCAGGAAGTGGGAGGATCCTTGTTAAAGTACACCAGGTTCAAGGAGAAGCATTAAGAGCTTCTGGAAACCATAATGATGGTTCTAATTACTCAAGATTCAAGAGGGAAAAACCGTCAGTTCTATCAGTGGGCATTTATTAGGAATAAAGACAACCCATATGTCAAAGGAGGGAATGCTTGCAAATAACCCGAAACTGGAGAACACAAACTCTCTTAAAAATGTGACTTTTTCAGTAGGTCATGAAAGTGGCTTTAATGTTAGCCGCCCTATTTCAGTGAGAATCCACTTGGGACTTTTGCCGTTTTGATCATGTGTAAATGGAGGAAATGAAACGTTATCACAAATACATAAATGTAAGATTTAGGTTCTTTCCCTGGTTGCTACTGCGAGCGACGGCGAGAGAATCCTAGGCCCGTAGCGTACCCAGAGATTTCGGACCCGGAGCCGAGCCAGGCTGGTGGGCCACGCGGAGGTAGCACTGGAGTCGTAGGTCGAGCGCACCTGTCCACTCACGGGCCGCAGCCAGATCCCCGCCCCAACCAATTGGTCCTCCTGGAAGTTCGACCTCGAAATTTTGCTTCCGGTTCCTTGCTTCCGGTTCTGCCTACTCCTTCCGGTCGCCATGCGCCTTGGGATAGCGGAGACGCTGGGAGCCCTCAACGCGGCCCTGGGGCCTGGCGGCCCAGTGTGGTTCAAGGAGACACGCGCCCGCCACCTGCGTGTCCGAGACTTCTTGGCACCGCGGCGCGCGCTGCAGGCGCGCTTCGGGGACGACCAGGTGGGCGCGAGCAGGGCGGGGACGTGCGGCCAGAGGTAGCTGGGAGCGCCGCGACCCGCTCACCAGCTTGTGTTCCCGCAGGTGCCCGAGCGCGTGGTTCACGCCATCGTCGGCCTGCAGGGTCCTGGCGTGGCCCCGGTTCTGAGCTGCGCGCCAACCCCCGCAGGGCTGGCGCTCCAGCTGCGGCGGTCCGCCGTCTTCGAGCGCGTCCTGGGCGCCGTGGCCGCCTATGCCGCGCCCACCGTCCCCGCAGCCCTGGGCCCGCGCGTCGTCCTGCACTGCCCGGCGCTGCGCGGCAGCCCCTGCGCCCTCCGCCTGAGCCAGCTGCGTGCCGTGCTCGTGGCCGACCACCTGGCGCGAGTTTTGCACGCTCACAGGTGAGCTGGGGCGCGGGCCCACAAAGGGGAAAGCGCGCGATGGGGGCCCGAGAGCCGCTGCGGGTGGAAAGTGGGGGATAGCTGAGCCCGGTGCTCGGGCTGAGGCGGCCGCCTCGCTTCGCAGGGTGAGTGTGCGCCTAGTGCCCGCCGTGCGGGACCCGCACATGCCGACCTTCCTGCAGCAGCTGCGGGTGGACTGGCCCGCGGCCTCAGAGAGAGCCGCGACCGAAGCCCTGAGGAGCCGCGCGCTTGCAGAGCTCACCCCTGCCCGTAACACGGAAGCCCTGCCCCCTGGCGCCCTGGGCCGAGTGTGCCTGAAGGAGCTGGTGGACGAACGGGGACGCACAACTGGCTATGACCCCAACCTGGACAGCTGTCTGGGTAGGACCCGGAGCCTAGCAGGGCCAGAAAGTAGTCGGGCCCCGCACTCCCCGCCGGCCTCAGCCCTGTGTGTTCTCTTCGCAGTGACGGAGGATCTGCTCGCTGTGCTGGCGGAGCTGCAGCAGGCTGTGCAGAATTGGGCTGAGGACAGCTCCCTAGGCCTGGTTAGTGACTGACGCCCCACCCTACAGGCCTCTGGCAAACCAGGTGTCTTGTGTCCCCGGCAGTGACTGTCCTACCCTACAGGCTGCAGCCCCAGATGCTGGTGCAGATAGCTGCATGGTTGTACACGTGGTGAGCTGTGAGGAGGAGTTCCAGCAACAGAAGTTGGACCTGCTTTGGTGGAAGTTGGATGACCAGGCCCCTCTCAGACAGGTAGGTTAGTGATGGTGGCTCCCCACACCAACCTCAGAGGGCCCTTGAAACCCACTTGTTAGTTGATGGGTCCAGAAGGTGATTCTTGACCTTGGGGAGATGTTAGGCTTGGTGGGCACGTGCAGCAGGTGCTGGGAGGGCTCTGGAGGCATCATAGCCCAGAGAATATTGAATAGGTTAAGGAGGCTACCCTGAGGGGATGGAGGTCCTAAGGTAAAAAGCTGGGGGAGTCCAGGAACCAAATTTAGGTTCCTGGAGGGTATCGCCAGCTGGCTGAGCCCCTGCTATCTTCCTGACAGAAGCACCTGGTCTGTGGCCCAGTGAAAGTAGCTGGTGCGCCTGGCACCCTGACTGCCCCCGAGTACTACGAGTGAGTGAGGCTGGAAGGCCACCAAGCCAGGGTAGTTGCGGTGGGGGACTCGGCCCACTGGTCCTCCTCTCACTCTTTTTTCAAAATGCAGGTTCCGGCATGCCCAGGTGTGCAAGGCCTCAGCACTGAAGCACGGTAGGGACCTGGCACAAGGTGCGCTTGGGAGACCCTGGCTGTGCTTTGGGTAGGGGAAGGTCATTTGCACCCCTGCCCGCCTTGTTCCCTGCCTGTACAGACTGATTAACTGATCCGTACTCCTTCAGACCCAGCCTGGATGGAAATCTTCAGGGTTCTCCCTGTGGCAACCATTAAGTTTGAGATGCTCAGTACAGCCCCACAAAGTCAGGTGAGCCTGGGCGCCCTGCTGGGCCAGGGCTTGGGGGGGACAGGGTGTGCAGTGGCTGTCCTCCCTCTGCAGCTGTGCCCTCATTCCTCAGCTTCTCTTGGCCCTGGCCGACAGCAGCATTTCCACAAAGGGCACCAAAAGTGGCACCTTTGTCATGTATAATTGTGCACGTCTTGCCACACTCTTTGAGAGTTACAAGTGCAGCATGGAACGAGGTCTGTACCCCACTTTCCCACCTGTGAGCAATCTGGATTTCTCCCTGCTACATGATGAGGTGAGTGCCCCTCTTGGGTAGCAGTCACGTGTGGGAAGCTCAGGCCTTTCCCTCCCAGCACCCTTCTCCCCCACAGGGTGAGTGGTTGCTGCTCTTCAACAGCGTCCTCCCCTTCCCAGACCTGCTGAGCCAGACAGCAGCCCTGCCCTGCACAGCCCCAGGGCTCCACATCACTGCACGCACAGAGATGGTAAGGCAGAGGGGACTGGGACAGACTGCACACACTATTCTTTATTCTGGGGCACAAAGAGAGACAGGCCACTGACTCAGTCTCTGTCTCTAGGTGTGCAAGTTCCTGGTACAGCTCAGCATGGATTTCAGCTCATACTATAACCGGGTACACATCCTAGGGGTAAGTGCACAGCAAAAGGGCATATGTGGGGGGGTGCAGGGGAAGCAAAGGATGAGACCAGCAGGCCCCTTTCTCTCCTCCAGGAGCCTCGACCACACTTGTTTGGTCAAATGTTTGCCCGTCTGCAGCTTCTGCGGGCTGTGCGTGAAGTGCTCCACACCGGGCTGGCCATGCTGGGTCTCCCTCCACTGAGTCACATCTAAGGCCACAGAGGCCCCAATATATGGGAATGTCCACAAAGTCATCAACTGAAAGGGAAAAAAAAACCCACAGATTTTGTTAGAGACCCGGAGCCAAAATAAATTGCTTCTGTGACAAAGTTTTGTCCCATTGTGGGGAGTGGGGCATATTCTTGGTCTGCCCAGGTGGCTTTCAACTCACTCACCTCCAGCTCCTGCTCTTGAGTCAGAAACCCGCGGCTGCCTCTTCCTCCCCTCAAGGCACACTGGGCATGGGCACAGACAGTCACTCTGTCTGTGAGCAGGCCCCATGCCCAGCATGCCGGCCACCGCGGGACATCTCTCTCAGTCATACCAGTTGTAAACCTCAAGGCCCTGGCCCCCAAGAGCACAGCGGTGGCCAAACTCAGGGCTCACGGGCCAGCAGTCCATGTCGGCCACATCTGCTACGTGGTACACTGTACTGTTCATAAAGGTGGGTTCACCATGCCCCAGACGCCAGAAGGTAAGCCGTTGGTCGATGGAGGCTGAGACCATGAGGCTTGGGCTTAAGATCTTGAGGCCTGTCACATGGGCAGCATGTGCACAGGGGAGAGAGTATTCTTCCAGCACTTGCAGCTGGGGCACCGGCTCAGCACCCCCCACAGCCTCTTCCAGCTCTGGCACCTCCACAGTAAGCACAAAGACATGGAGGGAGCCATCCTCACTGCCACTGGCCACAAGATGGCCCTCACGTGTGGGCAAGGTGTGCAGGCTGTTGACACCACAGCTGTGAGCCTGGAGGGTCAGGCAGGGGCTGCCCAGCCCTGGAGGAAGAAGATGGTTGTCACTACCCAGCTCAACACTTGGCTGAGTGCACTGGGAGGTGGGGGGACAGCCACAGTGGCACTCTAGCTACTCACGGTAGGGAAGCCCAGGGTCCGCTGGAGGCTCCAGGGCAGGGCAGCCATGGTCCAGCACAGTGGTGAGATCCCAGAAGGCCAGGCTGCCATCCGTGGCTGCACTGCACAGGAACAGCCTCCTGGTAGCCAGGAAAAGGCAGCTGGGTCAGTGAGGGGAATGGAAAGCAATAGGAGCCCCCACCAAACCCACGCGGGACCACCACGCAGCCCCTCTCACCGCCGCTGATTGGTTGCCTCGTGTGTGAAGGAGTGGACCTTGAGGACACAGCGCTTGTGGTGGAAGGTTTCAGCCAGGAGCTGTAGCCGCTGCCCAGAGTCCTGCAAGAGAAAGAGCCTGGGGGGGCAGAGGATGGCCCAGCTCAGCACCCATTCTAAACATCCTTACATCCTTTTCTTTTGTCTCCAGGCCCCCTGGGTCCTATATGCTCACCTCACTGCCCCATCGCTACAGGCTGCAGCCACAAGGGGGCCAAGGCCAGGCCGGTCGAGCTCACACACAGCTAGGGACATGTACCTGCAAGGAAAGTACACGGCCATCAGGCAGAGCCTGGGAGCAGTGGCACAGGGCTTGCCCTGCATGTCCCCCCACCCCATGCTCCTGTCTGACAGTGCACCTCACCTGGTCTCTGGGTCCACCTTGATCATCCGGTGCCGATTGCGCTGCCGGTCCCAGTACTCATCCAGCCGGTGAGACGAAAGGTGCATGACGTGGCAGGAAAGGCGGCTTGGGGTGCTGGGGTCTGGGCTGACCATGACTGTGAAGCAGTGCATCTCAGCCCTGCCCCCGGCAGACACCACATGGGCAGTCAGGCCCAGCCGAGGATCCTGAGGGCCACCTGGGGTGCCAGTGCCCCACACAGCCACTGCACGCACTGAGGAGATGTGGTTACAGACAGCTGTAAGCGCATGGGCTGAGCCTGTGGCTGTGGGGAGTGCCAGGATACAGACGGTGGTGTCCTCGCTGCACGTTATCACAATGTCGATCAGGCCAGGGCCCTCACTACCGGGCTCCAGGTGGTCAGGCTGCATGAAGCTGGGCACCCCAAATTCAGGCCCCAGGGTGATAGTGCCCACACGCTTTACACAAGTGATCTCACGGCCATGCAGGCTCTCCCGGAGAATCACATGTGGCCGCGTGCAGCCACCAAGAGCCCGGTACAGCATGACATCCCCATCCTTGAGGTAGGCAAAGGCCATAGCTGCCTCGGTATCAGAGAAGGCCCAGGAGCGATGCCCTCCACCACAGTTGATAATGTGCAGCTTCTCATGTGACCGGGGGCTCCACACCACAAACTCGTTGGCGTGGAAACCCAGGATGACCATGCTCCCATCAGCCACCATTCGGAGCCCAGCCACCCAGTTCATACCTCGACAGGATTTTTGCCTTAGGACTGGCTGGAGTTGGCCACCTCGCACCAAGAGCTGGTAGTAGGCACCATCACGCCCTGTAGTGTACACGTAGCCACCATGGCAGGTGACCGAGGTCACACCCTGTTTCCCATGCAAAGAAGGGAGGGTGGACACAGGGCCCCACTCGGACAAGGCGTTCTCACTCCCACCACTGCCACTACCTATTCCAAGTGCTCCAGTACCAGCCCCAACTTTGCCTCCGACCCCAAGATCCTTGAGCAGATCTGGTCGGGAGGGGAACAGCAACACGGAGCCCCGGCGGTCTCCGCACACCAGGAAGTCACCCGAGGGTAGGAAGGCACTGCATGTGTGCCATCTCTGCTTGCTTGGAGGTAGGAGGTACCGGCAACGTTCCTTGACGAAGATGGCCTTGCCAGAGGGCGCAGCAGAGATCTCTAGGCAAGCCACCACACCACCAGGGCCCGATGCTAGCAACAGAAGCTCCTCATAGCCACGCAAGGCCCAGCTCAGGCTGTGCACCTTCCCATGGAACAGGGTCAGGTCCACAGCTGCAGTTGGAGTGTTGATGGGGACAACCTTGACATGACCTTCCCCATTGGCCATGGCACACAGTCCGAAGCCCTCAGGACCAGGGGCTGCCTCCAGGAGGCAGTAGGACTGGAAGCACTTGTCCTCCAGCAGCTGCTCCCAGCACTTGACCTCGAGGTCATAAAGGTACAGGGCCCCTGTATCAGTCACTGCCAGTACTCGCCATGAACCAGCCAGCGTCACAGCCTTGAGGGCACCTGGCCTGCTACGGGACTTGAAGCAGAGGGCGGAGACCCCCGAACCCGGGTACCCACGCCCCACCAGGTGCCATAGCCGGATGCCTGAGTCATCGCCCCCAGTGATCACCCAGGCCTGTCTCTCATGAGCAGCTATGGCCCGGATCCCACGGCCCTGGTGGCCCCGAAAGGCCTGGAGGATTTCGCCTTCGTGGCTCCATACCAAGCAGACGCAGTCTTCTCCTGCACTGATAAGGTAATTTTCTAGGAGCTTGACCTGCCATACACGGGCACTGTGCCCGAAGCAGTGCCCAATATTCTGCACCCGACCCCCAGGCACCCGCAGGTCACCCACCTTCCAGATGCGAACACTTCGGTCTTCTGAAGCTGTGGCCAACAAGCCCTTGCTTTCCAGGTACGACATGCTGAAGATGACACCCACGTGCCCACTAACCCGTCGGTCGGGGGCTACTGGCTTATTGTCTGTTAAAGCAGCTGCTGGGTACCAGACAAGGAGCTGGTTGGAAATGGCACCCGCCACTATGGTCAGCTCCTTCCAGGTATCTCCAATCAGACAGGCTGAGGAGAGGGTGCACCTGTCCGTGCAGGGCACGTCCTGCAAGGTGCACCCTACCACAGGGTCATACAGCACTACTGAGTTGTGGCCCAGGGCCAAGGCCATGTTCCCCTCAAGCCAACGGGCATCCCAGATCCAGTCAGACATGTTCCACAGGCCAGAGCGCCAGAGCTCACGGAAGCGGCCCTGTCCCCAGCCAATTTTCACAATTCGGAGTCCCTTGCTCCCAAACACCGCCACCATGGCCTCCAAGTCAAGGTCTCCGTTGGGCTCTGGTCGCACTCGGAACCCATGGATAAGATAGTGGCCAAGCAGGTTCTGCACTCGTTTCATCATCCGCAGATGTCCACCAAAATCCAAGGTGTACACCAGGACATCTGGCCCCTCACCTGGACAGAGGCAAAGAGCCGCATCAGAACCCCTCACCTAACTCTGATAAGCCATGAAGAAGAGACAGGGAGCAGGGAAAATTCTCAGTATGTAGCTTATGAATATATTAGGTCACTCAGTCCTGCAGGCTTGAACCTTGGAAAATCCTTGGTCTCACCTTCAGCTGTACCTTCAGTGCTGACTTTCTGATCCCCTCATCAGTCACCCATCATATTCAATTCAACCATGAATCCCTCAAACTCAGTCTCCTCCTCACCCCACCTAACTTCTCATGCTTCAGACAGGAACCCGCTCAGCTTTAGTCTCCAAATCCTTGGCCTCATTTACCTCTACATGCATTCTTCCCACCCCCACCTCCCCCAGGGGAGAGGGAGACCCAGTAAGTCAATCCTTCCACCTTGGGTCCACTGCAGAACCCCTCCTGATTTCCAGGAGCTTCTTTGTATCTCAGAAGATGTGAGTATGTTCAATATCAATGGGGAAAGGCAGCCCACACTTTAGCAGCAGATGCTGCTGTGACCCTCAGCTGCCCCCTGGCTGCCCTGCAGTCACATCCTACTCTATTGGCTCATCCTCAAGTTCACTCCATGCTCCTCACTCCAATGACCTAATTTACCATCTTTTGCCCAACCCCAGCCCCAAACTGGGAAGCCCATTCCTTTTAACTTCCCACATCTTGTCTCCAAGTTCTGCAGATTTCATTTCTAAAGAATTTGTAAATCCAATCCCCCGCAGTGACTTTGATCCAGGACATCATCACCTCTTAACCTGAGATGACAACAGCAATCCCTCATGCTATTCCCAGCCTGTGATCTCAATCTTTTGACATTCAGTAAACATTTATTTGGGAATTCCCTGGCGGTCCAGTGGTTAGGACTCGGCTTTCACTGCTGGGGCTTGGGTTCGACCCCTGGTTGGGGAACTAAGATCCCGAAAGCCCTGTAGTGCGGTCAAAAAAAAAAAAAAAAAATTCCAGAACATCGATTATAAACCAGACAATGAACTATATGCTGGAGTAATGAATAAGACCCTGCTTCTGTGGATTAGGAAGACATTAAACAATATCATGAAAAGATGCTCAACATCACTAATTATCAGAGAAATGCAAATCAAAACTACAATGAGGTATAACCTCACACAGGTCAGAATGGCCATCATCAAAAAGTCTACAAACAGTGAATTCCCTGTCGGTCCAGTGGTTATGACTCCACGCTCTCACTGCTGAGGGCCCGGGGTTTGATCCCTGGTGGGGGAACTAAGATCCCACAAGCTGCGAGGCACGGCCAGAAAAAAAAAAAAGATACAAATGAACGTATTTACAAAACAGAAACAGACTCACAGATTTCAAAAACAAACTTACGGTTACCAAAGGGGAAACGTGGCAGGGAGGGATAAATTAGGAGTTTGGGATTAACATACACACATTACTATATAAAAAACAGATAACCAACAAGGACCTACTGTATAGCACAGGGAACTCTACTCAATGTTCTGTAATCACCTATATCGGTAAAGAATCTGAGAAAGAATGAATATATGTATACGTATAACCTAATCACTTTGCTGTACACCTGATACTAACACAACATTGTAAATCAACTATACTCCAATAAAATTTTAAAAAACAAAACTATGGTTACAGGGTGGGGGAAAGAGTGGGGGGAGGGATAGATTGGGAATCTGGGATTGACATGTACACACACATATTTAAAATAGATAACCAGGGGCTTCCCTGGTGGCACAGTGGTTAAGAGTCTGCCTGCCAATGCAGGGGACATGGGTTTGAGCCCTGGTCCGGGAAGATCCCACATGCCACAGAGCAACTAAGTCTGTGCACCACAACTACTGAGCCTGCGCTCTAGAGCCCGCGAGCCACAACTACTGAGCCCATGTGCTACAACTACTGAAGCCCGCACACCTAGAGCCCGTGCTCCGCAACAAGAGAAGCCACCGCAATGAGAAGCCCTCGCACCGCAACAAAGAGTAGCCCCCACTCACCGCAACTAGAGAATGCCCGCGCACAGCAACAAAGACCCAACACAGCCAATAAATAAATTAAATACTTTAAATAAATAAATAAAAGATAACCAGGGGAATTCCCTGGTGGCACAGTGGATAAGACTGCACACTCCCAATGCAGGGGACCCGGGTTTGATCCCTGGTCAGGGAACTGGATCCCACATGCATGCCACAACTAAGAGTTCACATGCCACAACTAAGGAGCTGGCGAGCCACAACTAAGGAGCCCTGGAGCTGCAACTAAGACCCAACGCAACCAAATAAATATTTTTTAAAAACCAAACAAATAAAAATAAAACAGATAACCAAAAAATATATAAATATTCTAAAAAGTAATAAAATAACCAACAAGGACCTACTATATAGAACAGGGAACTCTGCTCAGTACTCTGTAATAACCTAAATGGGAAAAGAATTTGAAAAAGAATACATACATGTATATGTATAACTGAATCACTCTGCTGTACACCTGAAACCAACACGACATTGTTAATCAACTATACTCCAATATAAAATAAAAATTAAAAAATAAATAGGGACTTCCCTGGTGGTCCAGTGACTAAGACTCCACGCTCCCAATCCGGGGTCCTGGGTTCCATCCCTGGTCAGGGAACTAGATCCCACATACAGCAACTAAGAGTCTGCATGCTGCAACTAAGAGTTCTCATGCCGCAACTAAAAGATCCTACATGCTGCAACTGAAGATCCCACATGCAGCAATGAAGACCCGGAACAGCCAAATAAATAAATATTAAAAACAAATGAACAATATCACACAAGTAAACTACAAAGTTATAATTTTGGTAAGTTCCAAGAAAGAACTATATAGGTTGCTTTAAAAATATTTTTTTTTTAAAAAAGGATATAAAATGGGAAAGTCTACTCCAGTGGTTCTCAACAGAGGGGCAATTTCCCCCCCAGAAGACATTTGGTAATGTCTGAAGACATTTTTGGTTGTCACAACCGGGAGTTGTGTGTGCTACTTGCATCTAGGAGTGGAGGCTAAATGATGCTGCTATACATCCTACAATTTAGACAGCCCCTCACACAAAGAATGATCTGTTCCAATACATCAATTGTGCCGAGACTAAGAAACCCTGGTCTGATCTAACCAGACTGGGTGAGTGTCTGGGGAGGCCAACTGGAGGACAAAACATTTAGGCTGAGGAATCAGGGATCAGCAGGAGTTAGCCAAAGGAAGAGCAGGCAGGAGTGAGAGGGGGTGAACCTTTCCTAGCAGAGGAAACAGCAATTCTGATGGCCCTGAGGTGAGCAAGAGCTTTGGGTAGTGTGGCTAGAACAGGAAACAAAGGGCTCAAGGATGGGCTAGAGAGAACACTACTGAGGGGGTCAGGGAGGCATAGGTGCATGGCCTCAAATTTGATGGCAATAAAGGTAGAAAAAATAGACAGATGCCACATGTATGAAGTGCAAATCAACCAGACTGGCCTAGGGAACAAGGTAGATTCTTGGGCTTGGGCACCTGAGTGGCTGGTGTTCCCTCTGCTGAGCAGGAGTATTTCAATTTGTAGGCACCTGTGCACTTGACAACAAGGGCTGGGAATTCAGATTGTAGATACACATTTAGATTATCAGTACACATGCGTGGGATTTGAGAACTGTCAACATAAAAGTCGCTTTGGAGGGTTTCCCTGGTGGCGCAGTGGTTGAGAGTCCGCCTGCCGATGCAGGGGACGCGGGTTTGTGCCCCGGTCTGGGAGGATCCCACATGCCGCGAAGCGGCTGGGCCCATGAGCCATGGCCGCTGGGCTTGTGCGTCCAGAGCCTGCGCTCCGCAGCGGGAGAGGCCACAGCAGTGACAGGCCCGCGTACAAAAAAAAAAAAAAGTCGCTTTGGAAGTCACAGGAATAGGTGAATTCACTTTAAAAGCTTTCTGATCTGAACTTCCCAAGCCATTCCCACGCTTAATACCTTTCAATGGGCCTTCGCCACTGGGACCTTATGCCCTTAGGGATAAAGTCAAATCTAGGTCTAAAATGGTCTGGCCTCTGTTCATTTCTCCAGCCTCTTCTCCTAACCAGCCTCCCCTCCTACTGAAGCCTCATAAGAATACCCTCTTTCACACAAAGTGACAAACTCAGTCTTAAGGCCTTTGGCTTCCTCACCCTGCCAGGAACCTTCTCTTCTAGTTTACTTTTGCGGTTCTTCAGCTTTCTGCTTAGCTATCCTCTCCTCCAGGAGCCTTAGGAGTTTAGCTCAGTGTAGGAACCTTGGGCTCCCAGAGCCCCCACACCACATCACAATTGGGCCATCCCTCGCCCCATCCCCCACCCCCATACATCCATCCCCGTTAGGATTGGTAGCAGCTCACTCAAGGCTTGACAGCCAGTGCTCTGCCTTGGGACCCTTATCAAACTCAGCAGCACCATCATCGGTCACTAGTGGCTTCCAGTCGAACCTCACCGCTCCCCAGGTCTCTGCCGCCTCAGATCCCTGGCCTCTGCTACCCGAGCCGACCTTCCTCGGAGGGGCATCGACATCGGACTTCCTGGAACCCAACCGTCTCGGGAGAGACCTCAGCCTCCGCCTCCCCGAGCACTGGCCTACTCAGAAAGGTCTCGTCCTCGGCTTCCCGCGACCCCATCCTGGTCAGAGGCTCTTCATCCCCACCTTCTAGGTAAGAGCCTCACCCGCCGCACCCTCACACCGGAGAGGTCACACCCCCTTCTGGGCCTTGCCCACCCCCGAAAGGCCACGCCCCAGGCTCTGGACCCGCCCACGGGGGGGCCTCATCGCCGACCTACTCGCCGAGCCCCCTCGGGGGAGGCCAAGGCCCCGCCCAACCCATCGAAGCGGCCACAGGCGTCTCTCATTCCCTTCCCCCGCCCCCAACGACCGCGTTTCCACGCTCCTTTTTGCCGTCCCACCCGCCCTCTCCGCGTCACCTGCAGTTTATGAAAGGCCTCGGGAGCCACCTCAGTTCTTTGTTTCCTGGGCTCCTCGGGCCGCACTTCAGCCCCGTCATCTCCGGGCTCCCGCCCGCCGCCCGTCCTCCTCCTCGGGGCATCCCTTTGTTCTCAAGGCCGCTCCCCAGGCAAGCGTTCAGTTTCTTCTCCGCTAGCGCGCGCCTCAAACCAAAACTCACCCGCCAAAAGCCGCTCCCCCACGCACTCCAGACCCGTGACCGGGAGGAGAATGAGCTCCGAGGTTGCCCTCGGCCAAACGTAGTCCTCGTGAGCGTCCATGTCAGTCCCAGAACCGCTGCAGCTGCCACGGTCAAGAAGGGAGCCGAGCTCTCGCGAGACGAGCCTTCCCGCGCGCCTCGCTGCAGCTCTACAGCGCCCGTAGCAACAGGTAGCAGAGGCAGGGGCGCCTGCCGCCGAGGCCCAATGACGACCACCCTCCGCCCCACGCCGTCCGGCTGGGATTGGTGGGGCCGAATCGCCCTCCCCCTCACGTGACGTCGCAGCATGCCCCCGGCTGCGGCGCCCCGCCCCGCCCATTATGCCTACAGGCTATTCCGAGGTTCTCGGCCCTGCAGCTCCAAGCCGCGTAGTTTTATTTGTTGGGGAAGCACGGGGCTGTACACAATAAATAACATGGATATAGGAACTGTGCCCTAATCGCGGCTGGAGGTGGGGATGGGGCAAGAAATCGGCCAGGCCTTTGGCCTACAGCTGGACAGGGGTAGGGCCCCCAACCTCGGGCAGCAGGCGACCTGCGGCTGGGGACCGCGACGGACACGCCCCTCAGAGTTCCACGCGAGTGTGCCGGTAGGCCCGGTCCAGGGCCCACTCCGGCTGCGAGTCGGCGCCACCTTCGCGGGCCAGGCGCGCCATCTCCTGCTGGAACAGCGCCTGCCGCGCCCGGCTGGGGTCCACGTTGATCCAGTTGTTGGCGATCCACTTAGTTCCGCGCGTGACCAGGCAGCCCCCGTGCAGCGAGTAGTCGTCCACGTCGCCCACCCAACCTAGGAGAGGAGGATGGTGTGAGAAAGGGAGGGGTCCAGAGGGAATCTAGGCTGGACTGAGCTGAGCTTGTGGGCTGACCTGAGCTTGGCCTCATATTGCCCAAGTGCATGGCAAGGGTAGGCCCAGCTGTGCACACCTTCAATGGCAAACATCTGGCCACAAGGCCTCCTTGGGGGCTCAGCATCTTTCTCCAGCGAATGCCTTATCAACACCACTGGCTCTCTGAAATCAGCTTTCTTGCTGCCAGGCCTGTCCACAGCCCTTCCCAGTCTGGGCTACTAAGGTGCACGTGTCCCCAGCCCCAGTCAGCTGGAAGGCTGGGGCATCAAGGAATGACAGGGTTCCAGAGAGCCCAGGAGGCTGCACAGGTGCAAGCTGCTGAAGTCACTGAGGATGGTCTTTGGGAGGCACTAGGGGCAAAAAAAACATTTGAAGGGCAGCCATAAACAGCTCAACAGGGTGGCAATCAGGGCTGGGTAAAGGGAAGCTTCCCTCAAGGCAGCCCTGGCCTGGCCACAGGTCCTCACCTTGCCCATCAGGCAGGTAGTTGTACCAGAAGACTGCTGTGCCCTGGCGGGGCTTGACACGCAGGTTCCCCTTGTCACAGTGCCTCCGAGTGTCACGGAGGTCAACATCATCCTGAATCAGACTCTGTGGGCAGCAGAGTGGTGGGGTTTTCAAGCTGCCCTGACTGTATGGCCAGGAGCCTAAGGACAGGCAGTCAAAGGTGGCCAGAGGGAAACCAGTCAGATGTCCCCAGGGGACTGTTTAGGCCTCATCCCAGGTCTGGAGGGGTATGTACTGTTTGCCCAAGGCCCTGCAATCCCACCAGAGTAACAGCCCGGTTGGCCCTTACCATTTCGTCATAGGTTCTGTTGTCTGCTACAGGAAAGACAGTCTCGCCCCCACCGGTGACGTTGTTCAAATAAAACAGCACTGTCATGTAGCTGTAAGGCAGGGGGGCTGTTGAGCATGTTCCCAGCTGTGGATGCTTCCCAGGGGCTTACCTGTGGGCAGGATAAGCTGCCCAGGTCCCCAAGGGCCAGAGGGGCAGGCTGGGATCAGTGACAACAGGGCAGGTCAGTACCAAGATGTCCCTAGCACATTCTTCTTCCCGCAAACCCAGTCTCTTTCTGTCAGTCACAATGTTTTTTCATGGCCAAGATCACAGGTGCACTTAGCTAAATTACATGGCCCTGACTAAGGGCCAGCTGGGAAAGGTAGGCTAGCAGAAGCAGCAAGATCATGCAGAGGGCTGGTTGTGACTAGAAGGGGCTGAGCCAGAGCAGACACATGAAGAGGAGAGACATGCCACCATGCCTTGGCAGGGGAGGGGGGCATAGCTTCAAAGGGAGAAGCTGAGGTCTCCAGCAATGCCAGCAGGATCAACAACCAGGGAGGGAGCGGGAAGAATCAGGGGTCCAACCCTGCCCCTTGCCTGAGAGCTCTGGGGGTGGGTTTCAGTGTCTGTGGGTACCTCAGTCTGGCCACTGAGACAAGATGACCACCCCTTTTGGGCCACTTGGTAAACAACCTGAGGGGAGAGATGGGGGTATCCTCGACCAGGATGGCCCAGCACTCTCCTGGCCCCATACCAAGGAGCAAGCCCACAGGGCAGGGCTGTGCTTGTGTCATTGGGGTGCCTGGTCTGGGAGTTGAAGGAAGCCCTCAGGTGAGAGGTACTTGCCGGCAGGAGGTCTCGAAGGGTACAGACTCATTGGCTACCAGCTTGGTATGGGAGCAGATCGTCTCTGGGTACACAGGCCCGCTGTCCACATGGGCATGGTAGTGGCCTCCCTCGCCATACCGCACGACCTGCAGCGGCTCGCTGAGCTCCACGATCTCAGGTGACAGGCGGGTGAGGCGCAGTACCCTGGTGGGCAGCAGGCATTCAGCTGGGCAGCCCCATGCCAGGTGGCACCCTGAGGGAGCTGGCAAGGTGGACCCTGGGCCTGCCACAAGCTCTGCCCCTATTTCCCCTGGAAGCTCCTTAAGCTGCCCCAGACTGGCTCTGTAAGAGCAGGAAGGGGTTACTCATGATGAGCCCTTCTCCCTGGATGCCACAGACATCACTGGGTGGGAAAGATGAAATCTTCATTAAGTTGGGGGAGGGGGAGACACTCCCTCCAGGAAGGAGGCTGTTTATCTAAAACCTCTGGCTGCTCAGGGGCAGGGGGTCCTGTGGACAGAGATAAGAGATCACTTCTCTAATCAGCAGAAAACAAACATTCACTCTGTTTCTAATCCCAAATGTCTACTGTTTCCCACAATCAAGGCTAATTTGCTTTTGTTAATTGTCTGTCTCCTAATGAGTCCCAATCCTGGTCTAACAAGTGGAACTTAATCCTGAGTTGGCTAATCAATTCCGTTTTCTCGGTCTCAGCCAAGGACTTCTATGGGGGCCCTGAACCAGGGAGGACAGCCTCAGGTGCTCACCTCTGGCGGATGGCGCGCATAACGTGGTGGGCACCTTCGCCCTGGTAGAGCCACGTGTGGTGGCTGTTCCGCACCAGCTGGCTGGACTCTGCCTTGTGGCTCCTCATATACTTGTGAAAGTCGCGAAGGTCCATGTTGGAGAACTCCTGCCGGCTCAGCACTCCTGCACAGGGCACCCACCATTAATGCCCACCAAGCCCATGTGGGGAGGGCATAGTGGGGAGGCTGCACCTTCCTACCTACCCCTGGCCTCAGGCACTGGGGGGCCATGTGTACCTGTCCCTCAACCTGGACTCGGGTCAGATGAAATTGGCTTCTGTCACATTAGGCCCTACGGGAAGACCCAGAGAAGCTCATTTCCTCAGTTTAAGCCCTGATTTGGCCCCCAAAAGGATGAAGCTCAACCCCTATTAGACTGGCCAGAGAGCAGGGTCTCCAAAGGAAGCTTAAGCCATATGGCCAGGACCCTAGGCCAAGAACTGCCCTTGGCCCTCCAGCCTGGCTCTGTAGAGCATGATGGCCACCCTCTGGTCCTGTAGAGGGTGAAGAAAGAGAGCACTCAGTGTTGGGTTTTGTCCAGGGCCTTCCACACTGTAGGGTGTAAGCTGGGATCGGTCCCCAGCAGTTCCCTCGTGACCTCAGGTCTCATCCTGAGTGGAATACACCTGGCCAGTCCTGCCTGCTGGGTAAACCAGTCTACCTCAGCAGAGAAAGCCAGGCCACTCTCCCAAATGAGAACACTCTCCCCTGTTCCTGCTCAACCCACAAAGCTGGGCTGTATCCTCTTAGGGTTCTGGAAGAATAGCTGGTGTCTTTGCTACATGTTATCCTGGCTGACCCAACTGACACACTTCGATGCTTTGGCCCAGATTTCTCTGAGGGTGGGGGCACTCGAGGGCTGTGAGTCTGTCACGAGCTCTGCACATAGGGGCAGTAGCAGCATGATACCCCTCCAGCCACAGGTCCCAGTCAGATTCTTCACTGTGGGTTCACCAGCCACAAAGCCATTCTTCCAAGTCCTATTTCCTCAACTGGTCCAGAACTTGGGCATGAGGGTAATGACTACACCTCAGAAACTTCCTGGGGGTTATTACCAAAGGCAAGGGTGCTTACAGGACAGCACTCCTGCCCACATGACCCCAAGCAGTTAGCATGACTCCAGGTGGGCAAGAGGAAGGCAAGGGGGACCTTGATTAGACCAGAGAGGCCGACTGCTGGGGCAAGACTGTGTGCCTGGCTGGAGAGAGGCAGATGCCAAGCTGACATTGTTCCTTTGCTCCCGCTGTACCACTCTGCCCTCTGCCAGCCAGCAACCACACCTCCTGTACCCCAGATGCTGCCTGGTGAGGTCAAAAGAGCCTCCAAGAACTGCCCTCTAGACTGTCACCAAAGGGAATGGGAGAGTCTAGCTCCTGCCTACTTCCCAGGGGTAAGGGCAAGGCTGGATCCTCACCTCCTCATCTCTGGCTACTCTAGAAGCTGGGCATAGAGGCTACCTGGCTTGGGGGGCAGGAGGCTCACAGCGACAGAACTGTGGCAAGGTATGAGCTCACCATCACCATCAGGGTCAGCCTTGATCGCAGAGTACATCTCCTGAATGTTCTCTGGAGTCATCCACCTTCCATTTCCCAGGCGAGTCTGGGCCAGGACCTAAAGCACAAGATGGTGCCTCAGTGGGGTGGCCCCAGTGATGGAGAGTCACCAGAGCACAGACAGCTGCCTAGTTCCTTCTGTAGGGCTGAGGGTTCAGGTGATAGGGCATGGGTGAGGACAAAGGATAGAGCCCAAGGTCCCTGAGCTGAAGTGAGGGTAGGCAGAGAGGTCTAGAGGCATCTGGGGAGGAGGCCAGAAAGATAGTCAAAAGACCTGTGGGCCATGACCATTCTCAGCCCTGGTGGGACTGTGGCTTCCATGGGGAGCACTGTCAGTCTATTGGAGGCAGAGCAAAGGACAGGCCTGTGTCCCACCCAGATACCCCAGGTGAGGTGGGGAAGGCCAGGGCCTGGGTGCGAAAAGGGAAGAGGCACCATGGGGAGGCCTGGCCAGTGAATGACCACCAGGCCCCTTAGGAAGATCAGGCTCAGTGAGGCACTCTATACAGGCAAGGGACACTGCACCCCACCGTGACCTCTCTCAGAAGCCTGGGTGTGAGGGGCATGCAGAGAGAGTGCAGACTTCTGGCTTCCTCTGAGCTGCCACCCCATCCACCATGAATTCTGTGGGGCTCCCAGCAACGGCAGCAAGGAATCCAGACCACAGACAGCACACCACCTGGGAACTGTGGCAATAAATGCCATCACCTCCAGGTAGAGTCTCCTGCCATCCTCTGGGGTTCCCAGGGCAGCAAGGGGCTCTCTAGGAAGGAAGGTGGACCCTGGGCATGCCCAAGTTGATCTGAGGTGGCATCTGACTCTTGGGGCCAGGGCTGAGCAGTAGAAGTGACCTGGCCACCAGAAACAATTTTGGGCATTCCCACCCTAGTGCATACTCCAGGCCCCAGGATCCCAACCTCATGGAGCTGCAGGCGACCATCATGGTTTTGGTCCAGCAGCTGGAAGAGATCCAGCTGGCTGATTTGCATTGTGCCCATTGCTTCCTCATACTCTTCAGTGGGCAGGATCTGGCTGCGTTGTAACCCCTTCATCTGTGCCAGGTGGATGATGAGCCGACACTCCTCATCACTCAGGAAGCCAGGGATTTCTGCCAGAAGAGGTGGAGGGGGAGGGGTAAGGCCAAGGACCAGGTCAGGACGCTGATGCACCAAATAAATGCCTTCCTCTCTGCAGGGTTCTTGGGGTAGTCCCTGTCCCCTGCTGGTCACCAAGTCAGGAGGACTTCACATCTGCTCTAGACTGTGACCCCAAGGTCAAGTTGTCCTGCAAAGGTTAGCCAGCGTTTGGAACATGGGGCCTCTCTTTTTGACGCTGAGAGCACACAATTTCCAGGGGAGTCCTGGGAGGTGAGCCAGAGCAAAGCTGGGGATGAGCTGACCAACCTCGGAGTGGGACCAAAGGCCAGAGGGTGGACCTGAGGGGTGGAGGGTTGACCTCCACTCCTTACTGGGTACATATTTTAAAAGGGCGGGGGGATGTTGGCAGGTTTTTGCTTTCATTATTGCTTTTCAGCATTGTTCAAATTAAAACAAAGTGTATACATCCAGCGTTCTAGGCCTTGCCCTCCATTCTCCTGCACAAGTAGGTGCTGGTCATCCGTCCACTAGTGAGTTGCCCAGCGCTGGGAGGTCAGTGGGGGTCACTCAGGTTTTTAGCAGATGCTCTGAGAAGATGCCCAGTGTCCTTTGCTTTGGGAACAAATGTACATTGAATGCCTACTCCATGCCCCTAAGCCCAAGTAAAGGCCAGTCAGGCCTGGGGCTTAGCTCCAGTGGCTGGATGACCCCACACCAGCTCCACAAGCAGCTCAGTGGAGCTGGAACGCGAAGTTCACACCTGGCGAGCCCACATCCCAGTGACTCCAGGCACTTCCAGGGCTGGAGCCTGGGCCTTGCTTCATTCTCTTGCTCCTGGGAGAGAGGACTTCCTTTGACGGGGCACAAGAGGCCCACACAGGAACCGACTGGAGGAAGGGCCATGCCGCCATTGTGACCCCTCAGAACTCCTGCAGAGTGGTCTGCCACTTTTCTGGGTTATTCTCTCAGCATGAAGTTCCAGTCATTGCCAGGAGGAAGGAAAACGGCCACTCGGAGCCAGGATTGGAGCAGTTTTTAATAGTAATCACAGCAGATCACACTTAGGGAGCACAGACTCTGTGTCCCGTCCTAAGCATGTCATCAACTCCATAATCCGTATACTCGTCCTAGAAAACCAGGCCCCATTAATTCACCCTTCCTCTCCCTGAGGAGCCCCCAAGCACAGAGGCAACAGCAACTTGGCCAGGGCCACACAGGCTGTTGTACTCCAGAACCCATGCTCACTGCCAGATTCAGCTTCCACAGGTAGGTGACCCAGATGTGACGACACTGAGGACAGAACAAAAGCCACCCCACTCCACCCCCACCTCCGGCCTGCCTGATCCCCTCAACCTGTCAAACCCAGAAAGGGTGTGAGCCATCCATTGGGGAGGCAGCGCTGCTGGACAATGGGTTAGACCAAATTGCTAATCACCAGTCACCTCCTGATAGTTTAAAAAGATAAACAAACAAGAAAAGTAAACCAGAAAAAGAAAACACAGGCCCAGGGTTTCTTCAGTTTATTAGGTGCCAGTCATTCACAGGCCCAAAGGAGATGCCACCCTCTATACAGCCCCCTGCCATGTGCTAATCAAATGCAAACAGCCCAGGCCAGCACACTAGGGCCTAACCAGGTGGGTCTGAGCACATGGGAGCTGGGCAAACATTGGCTCCTGGGGTGTGGGTATAGCCCTATAAAGCCCCCAACCTCAGTCCACTGAGACCAAGGCAGGGAAAGCAGGTGATGGATCAAGGGCTGTGGCTGCTGGTGGCACTGGTGGTGCTGTCAGGTGATGGCGGGGCAGGGGCTCCCTGGGGCCCCACGCGGTGCATGCTCATTCCCCAAGCCATGGCGCTGTGCCACAACATTGGCTACACAGATGCAGCTACCCAACTTGCTGGACCATGACACAGCAGCCGAGGCCATCCAGCAGTCAGTCAGCTGGTTGCCCCTGCTGGCCCGGAAGTGCCACCCTGATGCGCGCCTCTTCCTCTGCTCCCTCTTTGCCCCGGTGTGCCTCGACAGGTAGGGCAGGGGCTCCCAAGTAAGGGTGGGGACCTCTCCTCAGCCAGGGCCTGCTCTGGAAGCACTTCACTAATCATTGCTGTGTACCTATCAGTGGCAGGAAGATGAAAGATTGTTTTGTCAGGGTGTTGCTGGCAGAGAGTGCAGATGCCCATGGGACACAGGAGACATAGGCAGGGGACTATCAGTGGTGCGCACCCTTGGTCTGAATCCACAAATCAACAAGGGCTCTTAAATGTCAAGGTAGGGCAAGTGAGCAGCCTGCTCTAGGCTAGGGGCTGAGAACCCCTCTCCAGTGAGGTGTGGCAACTCTGTCTGCCCAAAGGATCCTGGCCAGAGATGGAGCCACAGCTCATCTGGTGGCTTTTTCTCTCAGAGTCCAGAGATTGCAAGGCTGATTCCTCTTCCCCAGCCTACCCTACCCCATGAACAACAGCTCCCTTAGTTTCTTCTTTGCAGAGCCAGGGCCCTTCCTAGAGCCTCAGGGTGACCATGCCTGTAGCAGCAAGAATGGGCTCTTTCAGAAACTGAGGATCGGGCCCCTTTGCTCTTGGCCAACCCCAGTCCTGACTAGAAACTGCAGTGTCCTGCAGGCCTTTCAGGACAAGAGGGAGGGCCCTGCTTTCTCCCTCCAAGATGGGGAGTGAAGGCCCAGAGTGCAGGGCCCCTCCCACAGCCCTCTCCCAGGCACTAGGCATCCACCAGAGCTGTAGGGGGAGGTGCACTGGAAAGGTGGACAGCAGCCTGGGCCAGGGCAGGGGTGGGGCTGGGGATACAAGACAGAAGGGCTGGAAGATGCAGGGCTGAGGGCTAAGATTTCAGCAAGCAAAGGAGCAAGAAGCCCAGCTGCAGGGCTGTTGCTAGGTGACCAGGGTGTCGTTGCCCGGCAACTGTGGAGTTTCTGGCCAGGCATCGAGCTAGGAGCACCCAGAGGCCCCAGCCTGGAATCCAGCAACCCTGGTCCTGAGCACCTGCTGCCCCTGACCCTTTCCCTGCCCTGCAGGGTCATCTACCCGTGCCGCAGCCTGTGCGAGGCCGTGCAGGCCAGCTGCGCCCCCATCATGGCCTGCTACGGTTACCCCTGGCCAGCCATCCTGCACTGCGGATGCTTCCCTGCCGGCCACGGCCTCTGCGTGGCTGCCATCTCCAACGGCTCCCGCCTGAGCCGCCCACGTGAGTCTCTGCACAGCTTCTAGGCTGGTCTAACCCTTTCTCAGCCCCACAGGCTGCACCCCACCCTTTCAAATCACAACTCTTGGGGATCAGGTAACTGGGTCTGTCTGGTGGGAAGGAGGAGGGACAACCCACAGCGGCCATCCATCTCAAAAAGGGTAAAGAACAAGGGAAAGTGGGAGAAACCCCTGCTGATGGCTCCCCTCCTCCACCTGGGGCCCAGGGGGAGCCTCACTCAGCTCCTCCCCCCAGTGCCGTGTGCCAGCTGCAGGGACTGTGAGTTTCAGGACACCAGCTCGTCCAAGGAGGTCCTAGACATGCTTTGCGCTAGAGATTTTGGTGAGCCCCTGGTGCCCAGCACCCCTTACACCCCCTTACAAGTGGGTTCATTACAACTCCTGTCTTGGTGCTAAGACAAAAGAAAGAGGGGATACCCAAACATTATGCCTGATTGGAACTAAAAAATAAGTTCCTTTAATAATTGCTAAAGAAACAACATCCCAGGGCTTCCCTGGTGGCGCAGTGGTTAAGAATTCGCCTGCTGATGCAGGGGACACGGGTTCGTGCCCCGGTCCGGGAAGATCCCACATGCTGCGGAGCGGCTGGGCCCGTGAGCCATGGCTGCTGAGCCTGCGCGTCCGGAGCCTGTGCTCCGCAACGGGAGAGGCCACAACAGTGAGAGGCCCATATAGCACAAAAAAAAAAAAAAAAAAAGAAACAACATCCCAGGAGGACAGGCCTTCTCTAGAACCCTGATTCCAAGAGCAGGACATCAGACAAGAGGGTTTGGTTTACCAGGTGGAGGGGAGGATGGGGATACTCAGAGGGGCCAGGCTCATCATCTCGGCCCTCTGATCCCATTCAGCAGTGAAGGTTAGGCTCTCCTGGCACAATGGGTCATCCTCCGGACCCTCAGACTGTGACCTGGACTCACAGCTAGAGGTGCTAAAGGCAGGCCCACTGCCTCCTGGGGAGCTGGCGCCTACTCTGCGACGCTGGCTGCAGCTGGATGCCACGTGTGTGTACAACCTCCTGCGCAGAAGGCATGCTGGGACCTACGTGCTGAGTGGGCAGGTGCAGGGTCACCGTCTGCTGGTAACCATGGCCTATGGTTGGAGCCAGGGCTACCGAAATCTGCAGCTGGCCATGCGCAGGTGGCATCGTCACCAGTGCCCAGAATAGAGTCAACCCAGGTGGGGAGAGCCTGGGACTTTATAGCCACAGCCTCTGCAGTGGCCACGCAAACCATGTGCTCCGCTGGACACACATAAAACCCTCTTTCTGCTGCCCTCCATGGATATTAGCAGACCAGAGTCAGAGTAACTCCAAGGCTCACCCAGGACCAGCACAAGCAGGGCAGAAGTCCACTTCTGTGGTCTTTCTCCTGGAAAAAGGCAGCTAGCCTTGCGTGCTGGGCAGGCAAGACTACCTTTCTGAACTTCCCAGACCTGGGATGCCAGCCTGGCTGATGCCCTGCTCCTGCCCACATGCCCTAGCATCCCGAGCTGAGCCTCAGGGCAGGCACAAAGCCTCAGGCTATGTTCACCCAGGCACTATGCTGCTTGTCAAGCCCCAGAAAGACTCAATTATATCTTCCTGACCTTTACTGAGTCCACAATTCTGCCAAGCAGCGGGCCTGTGGAACAGCAGGGGGGTTCATACAGAAGACTGCATTAAGCTGCTTACAAACCTGAACTAATATGCATACTACAATTCTTTCCCTACTTCTGCGCTTCCAGTGTTTGTCAAGAGAACACAGTGGTCTTATGTAACTGCTTTATTGTTTTTTTTAAGCTGAAAAAGAATAGGTCTGAAAATCCTATAATAAAACAGTTATGGTTTTAACATACATTGTTTTGTGTACTGGTATCAATTACTCATTTACCTTAAATAGTTAAGAAAGTGGACTAAAACTCTTGCTTGCCCACTGGAAGTACCCCCTGCTGCTCTTGAAGAGGGTGCCAAATCAGGAGCGACCTGCCCAGGGTGATGGTGGAGGCCACTCTGCACACAAAGACAGGTGCTGGACTGGCTGAGAGTATCTAGTAAACCCCCCCAGCTGGCCAATAATTGTCAGCAGTAGACTGGCCGCTGGACACACAGCCATATCAAATCAGGCCTCCCACACATGCAGCTAACCTTTAGGGGCAAAGACACAATTGCCAAATAAATACAGAAGATAGTTTCCAATGATGCTAAGCACTGAGAAGAAAACCAAGCAGGCTGATGCAACAGAGAGCCTGGAAACCTCTTGAGACCAGTCTGAGGTGGAGAGAGGTCTCTGAGGAGGGGAAGTCTGAGTAGAGGCCTGATGCGGGGGAAGGCACCCTCGGTGAGAGCCAAGTCTGAGCCTTCTGGTGGAGGGAACCGTGCATACAAAGGCGCCAAGGCAGTACTTCCCTGGTGGCGCAGTGGTTAAGAGTCCGCCTGCCAATGCAGGGGACACGGGTTCGAGCCCTGGTCTGGGAGGACTCCACATGCCGCGGAGCAACTGGGCCCGTGTGCCACAAGTACTGAGCCTGCGCTCTACAGCCTGCGAGCCACAACTACTGAGCCTGCGCTCTAGAGCCTGCGTGCCACAATGACTGAGCCCAAGTGCTGCAACTACTGAAGCTCACGCACCTAGAGCCCATGCTCCGCAGCGAGAGGCCACCGCAATGACAAGCCCGTGCACCCCGAGGGGTAGCCCCTGCTCGCCACAACTAGAGAAAGCCCACACGCAACAACGAAGACCCAACACAGCCAAAAATAAATAAATATTTTTTTTTAAAAAAAGGTGCCAGCAGCAATGAGCTTGGTGTCTGAGAATCAAGAGGGGGTGAGTGAGGGAAGGGTGGTGGGAGATGAGGTCTGAGAGACGAGAGGGCCTTGGGGCACCAAATGAGACGTAGAAGTGGAATGGGAAATCATGGAGGCTTTTAAGGAAGGGAGTGATGAGATCTGATCTGCTGTTTAAATACAGAATGAGTGTGAGGTGGAGGGAGAAGTGAGCCACATGAGAGAAAGCAATGTCCCTAGAGAGGCGACAGTGAGTCAGAACTGGAACACCTCCCTTCTGAACAGGACAACGGTCCAAATCCTTGGGAAATGCCTACCACAGTCAAGCAGGTATCCGTCAGGAACTCAGGGTGGGGCCTTTTGTGGCCCAGGTCCCACTTACCAAATGTCTCTAGGAACAAAGGTGGGAAACAGGAAACTTCCCCCAAAGGGAGAGGCTGAAGGTTACGTGCGGACTTCCCTGTGAAGTGGTGGGGTTCCTTTCCACAGAGATGGAGGCACCCTAGGGTAAAACCCAGTCCCCTTGCCCCAGCTGACACCCTGAACACCTACCCCTTAAGCCCTGGCATCTTGGGTCCCTGATGGTGGGTCACAGTAGGGCAAGGTGGCAGAGCCCATAGCGGGCCTATTCTCCTTGGGCCCTGCCTGCCTCTTTAGGGCGATAGTAGGTGGATGGACAGGCAGGCAGAAAACAGACAGACACTGCTCCTTCTTAGGGTGAGGCTTCCTTCTCTGGATTCATCCAACACCACATTCGGGAACTGCCCCTCCTTGGACACCGTCTCCCCTGTGGTTAGCCTGTCTCACAACTGGACTTCTTATAATCACTGACGTCTTCCTCATTTGTCTCACCTCATTTCACCAAGCAGCAAGCCCCAGGACTTTCTGAGTAAAACCTGGGACATCTTTCACCAACAGACTCAAAGGTATTGTTAAGAGTTTTGGAGTAAATGAGAACAACAATTAGGAAGGTCTTGCTGCAACTGCCCAGTTCTCCTAATTATGCCCTTTGTAATTTATCTGCACAAACAGAAACCCATCTGATGGCTTAACCAGAATCAGTTTACCTTTTGTCAAATCTCTTCTGCTTCCCGTAATGTACTCTTGGTGACTTCGGGTCTGGGTTTTTCATTCTCTGCTTTGTAGGACTTTGACGCAACAAGCTGCATGTTAGGGGGTTAGGGTTAGGGTTTATGCCTCATGGCTCACTTAACCTAAAATATGTCTGAATTAAGTATATATGGGTCCAAAAAAGGCTGATGAGAGAAAGTACACCCACCTCAATGTGTCCGTCTCACAACAGTGGAGTAGTAATGGGGAGAGTTGTTCCCTTGCCTGGATCACCTGTTCTTTGACAGCCACCTGGCTTCATCCCACAGCTCCTGCGGGTCTTTGCTCAAATATCCTTCTCAGGGAGGCCCACCCTGACCACCTTACCCAGTTTCAACTCCAGCTGAAATTCTGCCTTACTTGTCTGTGATCACTTATCACCATCTGAAACACCATGTGTGTTTGTCTGTAACCTCATTCGACTGTCAGCTTCAAGTGTTTTTTGTTTTCCTGTTTTGTCCAATTCTGTATTCCCGGCACCTGAACTAGTGGTTTGCTCAGACTTCAACATTATGCAATAATAATAATAATAATCTTTTAGTGCCTTCCCACAACAGGACTGACATCCTAACCTATATGAAATCATTCTCACAGGTCTAGGCATAATCCCCAACCAGGGCCCTCCGCCCTAGGGTTAACAGCATGCGCTCAGATGCTCTGCTTTGGTTCCCAGTCCCCTCCTGAAAGCCCCTTACCCCTTCCACCCCCAGCAGCCAGGAACACCTCAGATCTGCAGGTAAGTGTGTCACTGAGGCTGGGTACCCAGGACTGGGGTGGGAAAACCTATCCTGGGCAAGGTCATGGGTCTGGGGCCACCCATCTTGTTGGTACTGGTAGTCTTTGAAGGACTTCAGGGTCTTCACAACTAGCACGTTGGCTTTAGAGTGCAGGCTGTAGAGAAAGGCTGCCTTGTTCTAATCCTAGCTTCACCCTGAACTAGCTGTGTGAGCCTGGCCAAGCAACGGGGGCTCTCTGTGCCTCACTTTCTCACCCACTAGCCTGACAGTGGGATCTACACCCACCCCATAGAGGGGTTGTGAGAATTAAATGGAACGATCACATGAAGTCTAGCACATAACAAGAGCTCAGAAAATGTGAGCTATGATGCTGGTTCCAAATGAGGTCACCCTGGAAGGCTCTGCCTACTGTAATGGCTGAACACAAAACTCCATCCTAAGAAGAATGCCAGAGTGCTGGTAGCAAAGGCTGGTGCCCTTGTGGGGCAGGTTTGGGGGCACCAGCTTACTCACATTTGGACAGCCTGCTTCTTATCAGACCCACTTTGGGAGTGCAATTTCCCCTCACAGGCCCTGAGATCAGCTAGGACCTGGTTATCAGTCTGTCCGACCCTCCCCCCATTCTAGAATGTGACAGAATTAACCATGGCAGGGAGCCTCCAAGACAGTTTCAATGAAATGTTTAGACACTAGCTTCTAGATCACATTGCCCAGCCCTGTGATGGAAGGATCAGCTGCAGAGACTAAGGGTCACAGAGGGGAGTGTGGAAAGGTCAGCCTGTCACCCTATATTGGAGATGGGGGGGGTACCTCACTTGGGGCAACCTCTGGGTGGAAAAGAAAGGGCTACTTTGAAGCCGCCATTTTCAAAACAGAAGTCATGTGGTCAAATGAGCCTCAAGGCAGCCACCAAATCGTAGCCCCCTGACCCTTCCTGGGGGTGCCCAGAGAACTTACCGAAGAGCAGCGGCTTGAGGCTGAGGGTTCGGATTAAGTGATCCCTGTCGGCGACCAGCTGGACCTTGCGCTCATACCCCACCTAAGGGAAAGCGGCACAGCGGACAGCTCGGGCGCCAGGCCCCTACGTGCGAGAAAGGAAAAGACGCCCCGGCCCGGTGGGCGGCAGCGGGCGAGTGAGGGGGTGCGCGCGGCAGGCCGGGACGGCGCAGGGAGCAGCGTGGAGCCCCGGGCTGACTGCCGGCCGTCTCGGGCTCGGCGGTGCAGGGCCTGGAGCGCGCCGCGGCGGGGGCCTCACCTTGATGCCCTCCAGCCGCGTGAGGGGAGCCAAGGTTGGCGCAGGCCCGGGGCCCTGGGCCCGGCGCTGGGGCCCGGGGTCGCCGCTGTCGTCGCCGTTGCTGTAGTGTACGAAGAGCAGCAGCGCCAGCACGTTGCCCAGGTACAGGTGCACGAACACCATCAGCACCAGGAAGTAAGCGCGCGAGCAGATGCTGCGGGGCTTGCACAGCGGCCGGACCGGTGTGTCCTCACAGTCGCCCAGCCCCGCCGCTGCCCCGGCCGGGTCGTGCTGGGGCGGCGCCCACTGCGGACTCAAAGCCTCAGGCCGCCGGCCTGCCGCCGCCGCCACCGCCGCCATGGTGCCCAGGTTGCGCGCGCACCCAGGGGAGGGGCCGCGGGGTTGCCCGCGCCGCGCCGCGCCGCGCCGTAGCCAGAACCACCGCCGCCGAGCCAGCGCGCGCGCGGCGGTCACCAGCAGGGGGTTCCTGGGGATCCCGCGCCCACGCTGTACTCAAGATCTCCGCGCCTTGAACCCCGGCCCACACTGAAGTTTCTCTTCCCGAGCTGGGTTATCGTTAGGAGGAGATGCACACTCCCCAGGGCAGAAGCCGCCCCCCAAATGTAGATGCAGACAAGAGCAGCACAGTTACAGGAAACCCCACTGGTAGTTCCTCCGTTCCCCGGTTGAGACGCACTTCCCTCTTCCCGGAACAGTATGGTCTGCATTTTCTCGCTCCCAGGAGTGAGGTGGCAACAAGGAGGAGGCAGTGCCAAAAGATGATTCAATACTGCGGCGGGTTGGGGCGCCGCGGAATCCGATGACTGCGCACATTGTGGTGGCCTCGGACCCAAGGCATTCGGCACTGACATTCGCCAGTGTAGGCGGCCAAGAAACGCCTTGGAGGTCTGCTCTGCGGTCGGTCTGAACCTCCCGGGGAGGGCTGCAGGAGTCAGGTCTTAGGAAGCAACTGCCTGATGTGCGGGGTCGCATAGACGGGGGACCCAGTCTGGAGTGGTCAGAGAGGGCTTCCTGGAGGAGCCCTGGCACCCTAACAGTAACCTACAGGAATGCTGCAGGTGCTCAGGTTCACAGGAACACTCCTTGCCTCAGCGCTGGCACATATGAAGAGGGAGAAAGGGACTTTTCCATAATTGAGACACCAACGCCTCAGAGGAAAGTTAAACCCAGATTATCCCCAAATATGGACGTGGGAGGACAAACCAGTGGCCAAGTGCCAAAACCTGGTCTTTCTCGTTCTCTGCTCGCCCCCACCCCCACCCCCCAAGGTGCACATGCAGACAAGAGCAACATCATTGAGGCAGGTCCCACCGGTGGTTTGTCTTTACATTGTTAAGACCCCCCTCCCCCTCCAACTTCCTCCCAGACAAGTAGAGTGTGCATTTTCTGGTCTCCTCAGTAGGGCAGCCCCATCTTCTTCTCTTGGAGATTCTACATACAATGGCAGGTTTCATCAGTGCCCAAGTATTGGGTTGGCCAAAAAGTTTGTTCAGGTTTTTCCATAAGATGTTGCTAAACCTTTTGGCCAACCCAATACATGGGTTCATCCAGTCACCTTTAGGGACTATCTTTGTCAATCTCCTTAGGAAACTAGAGAAGCACTGTCCAATAAAAGGAGAAGTTCTGGATGTTTTCAAGGCGGGGGGGCAGGTGGCAATGGGAGCCTTTGGGGCTCAGCCAAAGCTGGGATGCTGACCAAACACCTCCAGTGGTCCAGCATCCTGCTTCAGGTGGAGTAGGAACTGAGCTCTGTAGGCAACTGGCAAGTCTGGACTCTCCCAACATGGAGGCAAAGACAGAGGCAGCGAGGACCTGGCCCTTCTTCCTGAAATGAATTCCAGATGTCACAGTTTTCTGACATCCATGAATGAATGTTGAGACCATTTCCTTTTTAGCTTTTTAAAACCTATAATTAGATCACCACAAAATGCTCATGTTCCTTAAACTATTTTCCTGAACTCCATTCTCCTACGTTCCTATTACCTGTATCCAATTGAGTTATGCTTACTGCTATGCACAGCTAACATCACCAGAGGGCAAGCAGGTTGGGTGGGAAGTGGGGGGCGCCTCACCCCCTATTTCTGCTCTGCTTGCTGTTGGCTATGGGAATTTCAAAACCACAGCATAAACTATAATTTCTTGGCCTTTTAAAAGCTATGGCCTTTTTGATATCTAAACCTCTTACCACCCAGGCTGGCTCACCTCATGGGGGTGGCAGTCCCATCTCAATCATGATACATAGTCAAATCTGGGTCTTGTGCTGAGCTATTTTAATCTCTGTTACAAAAGTTGGATTTACTTTCCAATTTCTAACAGCGAATGTTTTCTGTTTTGCCATTTAGTAGAATGATGACCTTGGGCAAATTACTCATTTTGGACAGTGACAGCACCTACCTCACAGGACTGCTGTGACGACTAAGTGGATATGTGCTCAGTGACCATTAGTGTGATTATCTTGTGGGGACAGGAACTGGTCTAACAAATTCAATGGCTATGTCCTCTGTGCCCAAAATAGAGCTCAGTATATAGGCAATGCTCAGATTGTTGCAGGAAGCCCTGAAGAGTATGTGGAAAATCCCTCCTCCAGATTTTGCTAGAATGTGCTATCTTCTCTTGTTCTAAGATCACCAAGGGTATGGTGCCAAGGCCATTGGTATCCTGCCCACTGATCTGCAGGAGTAGCTCTTCAGCCCCTGGCCTTGCTGACTCAGTGAAAACATTCACTAGTGACCAGTTCTGTGTCCTCCATGTTCTGGAGGCTCCTAGAGGGTAGAGACCATGTATCTTTTGCACACTATTGTATGCCCACGTGCTGAGCATGGGGCTTGGCACATCTGAGGTCCAAAGAGAAGCAGTTGTGGAATTGACTAGCAGTGTCTGGGACCTCCCCGGCCTTGGCTGCCCTGTGCATGCTGTGCTGCCCACAGTGCTGGAGGCTTCACCCCTATCAGTGAAGTTGCCACCACTCCTGACACAAATGCGGACCCCCTTGTTCAGAATCCAAGCTCTGTTTCCCGTCCTCAGCCTTTGGGATTAAACTCCAAACATTTCCAGTTCCTGTCGAGAGTCCTCTCTTCCTAAGCCCAGGGTCCCTGTGAAGCCACAAGTCCCGCTTCCATACTCCATGGCCCTTTGCTCCCACATCTGCTTTGGAGGGACCCAAGGATCTTCTGAATAAGCAGCTCAGGGACTCAGCAGGGCTGTAGGGCATTAGAATCAGTACATTACCACATCCTGGGATCTGTGTTTGGTGGGGAATGGTTTGGCCTGCACCCAAGGAGGAAAAGGAAAGCCAAAAATACCAGGATATTCCACTTCCCTCCACAGGTGACCTCTCCCCAGACAGGCAAGAAAGGCAGAGCAGTCAGGCCAGTGGGGCCTTCACAGCCCTCTGGAAGAGGGGACTGGCCAACAGGAAGGCCGCTATTTGGTGCTCACTGGCCTGAACCCCCGGGCGCATTGGCTCAGAAGGCTACTTGGATCCTTTGAAGAATGACTCTGCACACAATTTTATAATCAGAAACTTGCAGTTTATTTTGAATAAACCACTCAAGGTTGAGCAGATGACATCACCTCAACTTTTTCTTTGAAGAAAACAAAGATATATGGTAAATTCATGAAAACACTGTGCCTTCCTTTGCAGGGCAGAAAAATTCTGCCTGACCTTTTCCATCTTCCTGATGTTAACAAGAGACAGCCACTCGAGGCACAAAAGAAAGCTCTCCACAGATCAAGGGCTGCAGGCTGCAGTCTGGGCACAGAACCTCCTGCAGCTCCAGTGGTTGGGGTCACAGCTGGCTGCAAATGCACTATGTGGTAGCTGTGCAGTCCAAAAAATGCCCAGGGCGCCGAGGGTGTGACTTAAGGTGCAGAGCTGCAACTCAGCTCCTGCAGCTGCCATGGCGGTGACACAGAAAGGACTCAATACAGAGGTAAAAGCTCCAGACACCAGGATCTTCCATGGGCCAATGCAGCAGTCACACCCCACCCCTAGGTCCCGCAGCAGGCACTCTCCTCCTTCAGTTAGCTCAGCACTGTCCAACTCTGGGTTCATCTACTATACTTCTAACTTGTCCTACCGCTCCACCCCGTGGTCCCTTCCTTGCAGGAGATGACAGGAAGAGGCAAAACCTGACCGGGGAGAAAGGGAGCCTGCAGCCGGCTATGTACCCCACGACTCCAAGAGTTACAGCTGTCCTCTGCCTTCAAGAGTGATTCAGTTTACAGCTTACACGGTACCTGGGAAATTACCGACTGAGGTGAAAATGTTTGAATATCAAAGAATTTCCAACACAATATTTATTCACAGATCTCCCAAGCAACTCTTCCAGGAGGTCAAGGAGGCCCTATCAGGTATGGACAACTCTGCCAGCCTCAGAGTGGAGGCACTGAAAAAAGCCATAGAAACCCCAGGAATCACAGATGTAACTTCTGAAAGGCCCACAGGACCAAGGTTCAGGACAGGTAGGACACCATGCAAACCACTTGTTCCTCTGCACTGTGAAAAAGCTGGCCCTTTTCCCTGGCCCGCCCCTTGTGGTACGGGAGCTGGGACCACAAATCAAGAACCGTGCTGGCATCAGACTCCCAGACCCTAGAGGTGCTGTCCTCCAATAGCTGAAACCAGGCAAGGGGGAGCGCAACCAACCCCTAGAGTTGGTAATGGAGACATACACTCCAGGTTAACATGAAAACAATTTGTGCAAACAAGGTCCCTGAGCCAGGCAGACCAGAGTCCTTGGGAGGACCATGCTGAACTCTGACCCTAACGTTCACCAGAGGAAAGTGTAGCAGGACAGTGTCAGGTATGGCTGTGTGTGAACCTGGTCAGAGTCACACCATGGGAACACTGGCACAAAAGAAGGAACCAAGGTAAAACAAATTTATTTGGGGGAACAATTCCCTTTAAAAGTGGATCTCTATCTTTAGGAAACAAAAGAAAACTGTGCTGAACTCACATCCCCTGGTCTGAAGGGCCACAAGCCCACCTACGTGTTCTGCTGTGGGCTCTGGCCTGAGTAGCCAGACCCAGGTAAAGCTCACTTTCAAGAATTAAGATGAGTCCACAGACACACAGTGCCAACAGACAGGATGACACCCCATGGCAAGACTCCGTTCTGTATTGTCTCCTCACTGCCAACGTAAGGCAGTGCACCTGACCACAAAAGGGTCTACGAGGACCAGGCAGGAGGCACGATGTGATTCCCTGCGCTCCATGCCTATAACTCAGGCCAACTCAATTTCCCACCATCTGCCACCCATGCTCTTCCCATGGGACTCTAGCTGTGGCTAAACACATATGAATCTGGCAAGCAAAGACCACCGGGGCCCTCTTGCAGTAGAGATTCTGAGGCAAGGTGAGCAGGCAGCATATGTTACATTCTAAGTAAAATAGCTAGAGGTTAAAACACTCCAATGCCAATTTATTTTTAAAAAGGGTTCTGTGTAATTCTATGGTTTGTTTGCCCCCTATTTTTGTATAATTGTACAACCTTTGAAAATTATAAGTTGTAATGATCTAATCCTATTAATAGTCATTCAGAAAAAACTTTCCCTCCCTCCCAACAACCATCCAGGGGGAATTAAAGGTCCTGAGAAGAGGCCAATTCAACATGGCCTCTACCCTGGGAAAAACAAGAAGCAAAAAGATGTGGGAAAAAAAAAACAGAAATCGACTAAGAGGTGTGTGGCCAGTGTCTCTCAGGAGTGGGGCCCTGGCTGTTGCCTGGGGTTGTGAAAGGCAGAGCCTGCAGCATGCAGTACAGCAGCCGGGAGACCTCGCAGCCACATCTTCCTCACTCTGGCACGTCCATGTCCCAACCTAGGTGTCATGGAAATCCTTCAGCAGGGTTCTCCTCCGCTGCTCTGCTATGTGCATCTGGTTCTCTAAGTCCTGCACCAAGGAAGCAAGATAGGTGCTTGCATGGCCAGTCCCATGAGCAGGGAGCAGCAAAAGCCACCCCACCCCTGCCACCCCTGCCACGGACTCCAAGAAGTCAAAAGCACTGACCTTCCCACCCTCTCAGCAGCAGCCTCCAGTCCACATGCCAACTACCATGTTACCTATTACCACACCAGCCCTCCCTTGCCTGCCAGAGGATCCAAGAGGACAGCACTTACCCCTCTGTCATAGCTGTCTGCGCGCTCCACCTTCCATGACAGGTTTTCGATCTCAGCCTCCAGCTGAGCCTGCTGGTATTCAAACTGTATGGGTAGAGCAGGAGGGTCAAAAGGAGAGGGGGCTGTAGCCGGGGCAGGGCCTGCAGATGGGAGGGGCAGATGCAGCACCTCAGGCTCGCATGAGCTATAGACAACCCTGATACTGTCCTCAGAGAGCAGTGCTACTTCCTGTACCCAGAGCCAGAATCCAATCAAAAGGCTACCTATGGAGTACAGCCATGTGGCAAGGCCACACTCACCCTCCGCCCCCAAAGAAAAGGGAAGAACTTAAGCCACTGAAGAGAATGCTCCCAACATACAGGGAAATGGATGCTGCAAAAACAAGTCAAAGTGGATATTCACAGACACTGTATTCACTGAATACTTCGTTTTTTCAGCCCTTCTGAAAATCAACAGTCTTAAAAATTTTCAAACCATTTGACTTAGTAATTATATACCCACTGCACAAATCAGTTGCACAAAGAGGTTTCCCAATGTCTTATTTATGATAGTGAAAAACAGAAACAATAAATGCCCCAAATGTTGGTACAACCATATACTGGAACATTTATGCAACTATTACAAAATGGCATTTTCCAGCCTGGTAAATAATGACAGCTGCAAAAACAATTAGTTGTAACAAAAAAATGTTATATATATAACCTTGATTATAGAAATAATATTAATTGTAAAAGGCTGGAAAATGCTAACAGCGGTCATTTCTTTCTGGTGGGATGATGAAAGATGTAAATGTTTTTCTAAGTTTTTCAACATTTAAACAATAAGTGTGAATTACTTTATAATTGGGGGGAAACAACCCAACATCTAAGATGAAAATTAAACCAAGATGCAAAAAAAGGCCACTATATTTAGGAACATGCAAGCTGCATATCCTCCCAAAGCATGGGCACTGGCTCCCAAGGGGCAACAGACATTTTCAGCCTGTCACCCCAAAAATATAGTTGTTCACGGGCTTCAGTATATCTGCCTTCCTATTACACAAAATACCAGCACCTGAGATCTACTTTGGAAATGCCTAGGGGAGAAATAAAATTTTACAATTGCCAGTTTTGATTTTGCCCTCCCAATAACCAGGCATCTGGTCCTTGCTCTCCTGCAAAGTGCAGGTAGAGAAGGGCACCTCTGAAGGTAAGAGAGCAGAGAAAAGAATCACTTTGCCTTACCAGCTTCTTCCTGGGTCCAGACTCCATGTAGTATGCATATGGGTACGTGTACTGCAGGGTGTATCGACACTGTAATAGAGAGACGAGAAGGGACCTGTATCTATGACCCTAACTACATGGATCTCAGGTGGCTTTTACAGTTCTTACCCCACCATGCAAATTAGCCTGGCTCAACGGGTATGTGCCTGAAAGAAATGAGGCCAAGGCAAATAAAAGATGAATTGGGGGACAACATGGCAAAAACTGAAACAAAAATGGTCACAGAACACCCACAGTTCCTTTTTCACACTGTGATTTATTACCAGCAGCTGCCTCAACGGCTCTTCCCTCTTGAGTCGGACATCAGAGTCCACACATCTATCTCAATACTTGTCCAAAGACAATCTCTTATTTTCCTTTGAGTGATGCATGGATGGGACAAAAGAAGAAAAGGGCTCTGGTTTTCCCTGCAGTTCTTTCCCTGCAGGCAGAGGCACTGGAATACTCTTCTTAAAATCCCCTGGACATCCACAGAGGGCTGGGTCCTCAGTGGGCACAGCCCAGCAAAATGTGGACCCATAAGCAGGAGCATGCAGGACTGCACAGGGTGCTGAGCCCCCTGCCCCCTACAGTGCCTCCCACCCTCAGAGGTCTGGGCCTGACAGGGCTGGGCATCAAACCAGGGACTGGAAGAGTGAGGGGGTACAAACCTTGGCCAAGAGCTTGGCAGCATTCTGTAGGTACTGCCAGTCAATCCACGTCCCCAGATTATTCATGACCCTCTCCTGAATCTTCTCGTGAATCCGCTGGTATGTCTGTGCCTCCAGCTGCAAGCTCTTGTTGTGGTTTTCCCACTACAGGGTTCAGAGGAGGGAGAAAGCTGCAGGAGTCCCAGGAAGGTGGAGATCCAAAAGGAGTTCAGAATGGCCACAGCCTCATCTAGCTGATGGGGACTGTGTGTCCTTGGGATTGCAGGAGGGGGGCTTCTTCAGTTCACACTACCAACCCTGTCTAGAGCAGCTGTCTGCCTGCCAGATCACTCTACCCCCCTGCGGCAATAGGACTCGAGCCCTGAGGATGAAGCAAAGCTAGGTAACTACAGGTCTCTTGTGCTTAGAAACCAAATGTCCCATGCTCTGTGGGCTTCTGAAGGGTCTTCCTGGGATGAACTGCCCTCTGAATCTGACTATTAAGATGGCACTGGGGGCTTCCCTGGTGGCGCAGTGGTTGAGAGTCCGCCTGCTGATGCAGGGGACACGGGTTCATGCCCCGGTCCGGGAAGATCCCACGTGCCGCAGAGCCGCTAGACCCGTGAGCCATGGCCGCTGAGCCTGCGCGTCCGGAGCCTGTGCTCCGCAACGGGAGAGGCCACAACAGTGAGAGGCCCGCGTACCGCAAAAAAAACCAAAACAAACAAACAAACAAACAAAAGATGGCACTGGATTAGGGAGAGGGGCAAGATAGGGGTAGGGGATTAAGAGATACAAACTACTATGTGTAAAATAAGCTACAAGGATATACTGTACAGCACAGGGAATATAACCAACATTTTATAATAACTATAAATGGAGTATCACCCTTAAAAATTATGAATCACTATGTTGTACATCTGAAAATTATATAATACTGTCAGTCAGTTATACCTCAATTAAAAACAAACAACAAACATGGCACTGGACGGAAAAGACTGTCTGATGATCCTTCATTATCCTTCAATTTATCATTCAAACAAGGTCAGCATGTCCTTCCTTGTTGGCCGTGGCCGCCCTGTGGAGCCTGAAAGCCGTATCTATGGAGGCACCACACAGGCCACTGCAGGAGTTCCACTTCCTGACTTCTGTGTGCGCGTGCTGGCTGTGGCTACCAGTCACTGGGAATTTCACCCAGCAGGCCAAATGGAAGAAGCCCACCCTCCAGGCTTCTGGATGCCTACCCTCTCAAAGTAGAACAAGTACTTCTTGAGGGCCTCCCTGGCCTGGGCTTGCTGGCTCTGATTGACAATGTCAGGGTTCTCCTTGTACCGACTGCACTCATAGTACTCGCTGCCGTGCGTCTTCCAATCTCCTAGACACATCCAGCAGAAGTCTACACAGAACAGAGAAAGAAGTATTTACACACACGAGACAAGCCCACATTCCTCCAAAGTCACAGGCAAAGCAGGAAAACAGACAGATCCTGCTCCGGGTGGGGGGTGTGGGGGGGGTCACCTATCCAGAACTCTCCAAGGCTGCCTCTTTACACAGGGAATGTATACCTCTCATCCCTGTCACATCCCACTGTCCCTGTAAGCCTGTCCTTGCTGATCTGAACAACAGCCTACGGATAGTCTCAGTTTCATGAACACATATGCTTTGTGCCGTTTAATCCAACACAAGCAGATGCTGACTGTACAAGGCCACTGGTCTGCTGTGTCAATGCCTCTGTGACAAGCAGAAACTTGTCCAACCGAAGCCCACCTGGTCATTCAGAAAACACATTTGCCCTCCTGACTATCTCCCACTCTCAACACCTGTCCTAGGTGTTGTACATGAAACTGGAAAGAAAGACTTTTCCCCCTTTTCTTCTGTCTTAAACAGCACATTTTTATGGGAATTCCCTGGCGGTCCACTGGTTAGGACTCAGTACTTTCACTGCCGTGGCCTGGGTTCAATCCCTGGTGGGGGATTTAAGATCCCACAAGTCACGCAGGGTGGCCAAAAAAAAAAAAAAAAAAAAAAAAAAGAAAAAAGAAAAAGCACATTTTCATAAAATCTACCCAATAGAACATACCCAGAATTATGACTCTGTTTCCATACTGAGGAAGCAAAGAGGGAAAAATAAAGATCCTCTATGGATGCTATACATTCGAACAATTATTGTGGCTTAATGGAGAGGGGCCAACCACAGTTCTATGTTCTGTCTCTGCCAGAGACCCCGACAGTGGTAAACCCTGTTTCCCAGGAATCACTCCATAAGTTGGCTCAATGATTTCCCAAAAGGGACTTCTGTAAAATCTGGAGAAGCTAAAGCTAAAGCCAAATCAAGAGACCCAGAGGTCGTTCACTTCTCTTCTCCTAGGAGGCTTCACTGAACAGTGGCAATATTACTTTCTCCTCAGTCAGCTAGGTTGTGTTTGCTACTGTTTTAAATACTACTACATTGCTTAGGGTTGCCTGTACAGATAGTAAAACTATACAGCAATGCGAGGGATGGAAGTTAACTCTGGGCAGTAAGGGATGGGGAGACTATGACTGAGGAGGGACACACAGAGGACTTCCTCAGTACTAGGAATGTGGTGGGTACTCAGGTGTTCACTTTGTCATTTCTTTTTAAACTGTATGTATGTCTGGTGCACTGTTCTAAGTGGATCATACATGTCCCTCTCATTCAAACATGCAGAAAAGCTAGGGTGGGATGTCACTGAGGAAATATGCCACTACCCTCAGACCTAGCTTCATTGTACACTTCAGGGTCACCACTCCAGTCTAAAACCTTGACTTGTCTACTCTGATTACAGTGTGCTCCTGGGAGAACACAGGAATAGCCTTAGTCAGGCTCTTACAAAGAGAAACTCTCATGGCCTCCTGGTTGGCATCTAAGCAGCTGTGTAAGAAACCTATCTAGACATATTTTCTACCTGAAGGAATTTTATATCTTTACTTGTCCTGGCAGGAAAGGAAAGCAAAACCAACAGGTTCTATGTAACCTACACCTGATAGATGACGGAGGCCTGAAAGGCCAAAACCCCCTCTGAAAACTTTATAAAACCTCAGAGGAGGACTTCCCTGGTGGCACAGTGGTTAAGAATACACCTGCCAACGCAGGGGGAAACGGGTTCAAGCCCTGGTCCGGGAAGTTCCCACATGCCGCGGAGCAACTAAGTCCATGCGCCACAACTACTGAGCCTGCACTCGAGAGCCCGCGAGCCACTACTGAGGCCTGCGCGCCTAGAGGCCGTGCTCCACAACAAGAGAAGCCACTGCAGCCTGCGCACTGCAATGAAGAGTAGCCCCCACTCGCCACAACTAGAGAAAGCACACGCACAGCAACGAAGACCCAACGCAGCCAAAAATAAATAAATTTATATATATATATATATATATATATAAAAACCTCAGAGAAAAACTATTATTTTACTGCCTCCAGTAAAACCATGTACAGCCTGCTTAAAAGGTACCTGTAAGGCAGCACAGATAAGTCCCATGCTACTTACCTGCCTTGGCAAAAATAAAAAGAACGCACTAAAACCTTCTTCTTGGATGACTGAGGATTCATGAGGGTCTAATAGTCACCCCAAACTTGACTTCTGAATACATGTGTCAGTGAGATGGCAGTGGGATTATAAAAGGGACCGAAAAATAATAAATCAAGAAGTGCTTTATTCTGGTTATCATGACTATAAGTGACTAAGGCTGCCCTCTGTTTTATCACTTCACCACAAAAGCACTCACTAAACAAGCAATGGAGACCCGTGCACAAGAAACAGAGACTGTGCTACTGGGCCTTGCACATCAAGCCTGGGACTCACCGTGTTTACACTTGGAGCATTGCTGTCAGAGGGAAACAGAAGAGAACATGTTAAGGGCACGCTGACCAAAGGCTCCATGTCACATAAGCAAAACGTACAGGCGTCTGCTCACCATGTGATTGCAGCCTCCGTTCTTCTCAATGCAGATGTTGCACTTGGGACACTGAGGAGACAGAAGGGTGCCATTAGGCTCACGCACCATCAGGCCGGTTCTAAGACAAATTACACAAAGCTCCCGGCACCCGTGCCCAGTAGCTCATCGTGCGAGCACTTCTGGGGATGAGCATCTCACTTAAATGTGGCGGGTCGCTGAGGCTGGAACAGCAATTCAAGGAAATGAGGTCAGCATGTTTGGCTCTGAAACACTCCAAGCACCATCTGTCCCTGCCACGAGGCCGCTCAGATTAAGCACAAGCTGAGTCAGTAGAGAGCTTGCCTGCTTGGGAGGAATGCCAAAGCAGCATAAGAGCTGCCACACTGGACTAAGTCCTCATCAGCTTGCCTGAACTTATGCTTCCAGGAGAGGCCAAGGAAATAACCTCTAAAGCTCGCTCTCATTTGAGAGATGCCAGCAACCCCAGGCAGCAATGCAGAGATCAGTTTGATGCTGTGCTCTTCCACCGCCATGAAAAGGACTATGCTTAATGATGTCATGGTCACAGCTGTGCTTGTGAGTGCATCGACTCAGCGTGTGACTGGCACAGGGTACAGCCTTGAGTGCTGAGTCATGCAGAACTCAAGGGGCTACAGGCCATGCTTTCCCATGGGAAGTTTCCAGAATGAGAATTGGGCAGGCCTGGGCTTGCATTAGAGTTCTGCTATTTATTAGGTGTGGCTATCAACTACCTCCCTCCCAGGCCTGTTAAAGCTTGGGAGGCATTCAATAAAACCTAGTCGTCTTCTAATTAGTTTTCCTAAGGGTCCAACTTCTCCAAGCATTTCAGCATTTATTAAAATAAATGCACTTGGTGCATACTATGATAAATTGCTACAAACTCTGCCAGGTCTGGGCAGCCTCCATCAAGAGCCCTGAGGCCCTGATCAAGAGCTTCCATCAAGAGCCCTGTTCTGCTCTCAGATGGTACATCTCCTGGGCAAGGCCCTGGGCAGCACTAAGGAGGGCAGATCCATGACAGGTAAGATACAGTCCTTACGTCTTTAGTGTGAGCACTAATGTAGTTGGCTGTTTCAGAGTCGTCTGCACACTTCGTGAGCCATTTCCGAATTGTGGCGCAGTCTGTGGGGGCGTGATACATCTGACGACACTTGAAACTTAAAACCAGAAAAGATAATCGTTAGGTCAGATCCTGTGTTCTTCATTTTCCTTCTGTCCAAGCCAACAGATCCTGAATTAGAGCTTTTCAAAGAGGTAACATCACCTATCAAGGCATCTGAGACCTTTTCTTACCCAGGATTATACTGAAGTACTGTGTGAATTTCTCTCAATAAACCCAAATGAAATGTTTGTTTTAAATATCTTACGTGGTGTCAATCCTTCCTGACAGAATATCAAATTCCGAATTCAGCTTCCCAAAGGGCACCGGGATGCATTCTGAGAAGACACCTCAACTCAGGCCCAAGGCAGGAATGAGATCCAGTTCTGGGAGCCTTGGCTTATCTCCAAGTCAGATGTGCACACAGGATGCACAATGCCAGAACTTGTGCAATCTGTAGGGGGCATGATACATCTGACAATGCTTGAAACTTAAAATCAGAAAAGAAAAACACTCCAACATTCATCAGGCCAGGCTCCCATGTTTTTAATTTCCCTTTTGTCCAAGCCAACACAACTTTATGGATAAAGGCTCTCAGGCAGGTAGCCTAACACATGTCCCAGGGAAAAGAAGTTCATAATGCAGGACACAAAGGATGGAAAGCAACCACATTAGTGGTTCTTAACCTTTGGAGAATCACAGACTCCCTCAACAACATCTTGAAAGGCAGGCACATATGCACACATACCACATTTTCTACATACTTTCTCTGAAGCCCCACCATGAATTTTCCAGGGAGGCATGAATTGGGGATAGGTCTGGACCTAAATTATGGCTCTGCCATTACCTTGCACCTCAGTTTCCTCACCTATAACATAAGAGTAACAACAGTACAATCATACACAGTTGTTGTGATAATGAAGGTAAAATGATCAGGACAGAGCATTTCCTCTGGTAAGCCTTCAGTATACTTTAGCTATTCCCATCATGTCTACTGAATAGAGTAAACCCCAGGTAAATATAAACACATTTATGGAATACAGTGTTATAAAATTAGCAGAAAGGCCAAGAGAAAGATTAAAATGTTGATGGCTGTTGCTTTCAAATACAGTAGTATGTGAATTATCTGCGCAGGTAGATACACACCCATACAGACACGAAGTCTCTGGGCCATGAGTCTCAGTAGCATAAACCACAGCACATTCCCCAAGAATCTGTGCCCCTTTCTTGTCTCCAGACTGACTATTATCAAACATCTCATGGAACATGAGATGCTAGGTACAAACCCTGCCCACGTGGAACAGAGCTGCTCTTCTGGCTCAAAGACCCTGCCTCTCCCAGACCCACCCTCGCAAGAGCAACAGCAGTGATGCTTTAGAGCAGGAGAAGGCACAAGCCCAGGGCTGCTCAGCACCCACACTCACTCTTACCAGAAGACCTCGTTGCACCGATTGCACTGTACTCGGCGAGCTCTGGGCTCCTGTACCCGGATAACCATGGGGCAGTCTGCACCAGGGCACAGCTGGAGCTGGTAGTGACTCTGTGAACACACCAAGGGGGGGAATAATGAGGACATCCCCTAGTTGGTGCCTCCAAATTAGACCTCCCTGAGTACTCAAACGCCTTCTGTTCTTCCAGCTGATGACTTATATCAAGGGGCTACAGGAATTCAAGATGGATGTCGTGAAGACCAGACATTAGGCAGGTAGTGCAAATGACCTTTGTTTGTTTGCTTGTTTTTAATATTTATTTTTTGGCTGCGTCGGATCTTAGTTGCGACACACGGGATCTTCGCTGTGGCATGCGAGATCTTTCGTTGCGGCGCGTGGGCTCTTCGTTGCGGCGTGCGGGCTTCTCTCTAGTTGTGGCGCATAGGCTCCAGAGCACGCAGGCTTAGTTGCCCCGTGGCATGTGGGATCTTAGTTCCCCAACCAGAGATCGAACCCGAATCCCCTGCATTGGAAGGCAGATTCTTAACCACTGGACCACCAGGGAGATACCTGAAAATGACCTTTGAATGCTTAGTTTAAACTAGGTAGCAACTCACTAGAATGCTCTAAGATTAGATGACAAAATGGAATACAGAAGTGTGTCTCTGAAATGAAAGGGCATAGGGACCAGGGCTGGAAAGGAACACAAACCACTCAGCTGTGCATAAGACTCTGAGGGGCTCAACGACCCTCAGGCATCTACCAAAGGCAGCAAACAGCACAAGGAACAAGGCATTGCTTTTCCTGTGGCATGTGCATGAGACGACCCAGACCATCAATCAATCCAATAAGCTGAGGTATGGAAGACAAAGATGAAAATTATGCTGCATGGAACCAACAAGCCTGAACAGGTAGTGCAACAGAGGGGAAGGACTCCAAAACTGACCATGCTGAAAACCTGAACAAGTTTTCAAATTGCCCCAAAAGCAACACTTCTTTTTTGTGCTGAATCACACAGTGAACTGAACAGAACAGCAACTCCTGAGATATGCCTGACTTGTGTTTATCCCCTGACATACAATAGCTTGTTTAAGCAACTTTGTATAAGGTGGGGATGCGTGACCATTCTACAAGAGAAAACCAAGGCTCAGAGAGGTAAAATAATGGGTCAAGGGATACATAACAAGGAAGCAACAGACCAGGGATTCACTAGCACTCTAGTAGTTTTCAAACTGTTTTAAAGCCGTGGAGCTCTTTCTTCAAACGAAAGCATCTACTGGCAGCCTAGTCTATGAAGTAACTGGTGAGCATCTGATGAAAAGCAGGCCCGGGAAGACAGAGGGCACAACAGGGGCTGGGCATACCTCCACATAGTCCCTGAAGAGGTAGCGTCTGTATTTGTCTCTCAATTCTTCATTGGGCAGCAATGGAAACACGAAGTCCTCTGGTGTTCGAAGCGGGCAGTCCTGAGCCATGCAAGAGACACCTGTTGAACAAAGACAACCTGATGGACAACTGTATCACAGAAGACACAACGATAATGTATTTGCTGAGTTCAACCAACAAATTCAGATTCTACGTAAGGAACCCCTAAAGTATCAGAATTTATTCAAAGAAGAGAGAAATTAATATATTTGCACAGTGATGCAACTAAAATATTATTCCAAATTAAATAGGATAGGGAATTCCCTGATGGTCCAGTGGTCAGGACTCGGCATTCTCACTGCCAGAGCCCCGGGTTCAATCCCTGGTCGGGGAACTAAGATCCCGTAAGCCGCACAGTGCCACCAAAAAAAACAACAAAAACAAAACAAATTAAATCATATATATCACAAACAGCACCAATAAAAAACAAAACTGTTTAAAAAATCCTATAGGGTTATTAACTAACAATTTAGTTTTGTGATGTTTAATATTACGTGCATGTGATTACCGTCAATACAATGAGATTTTGCAGACACAATTAAAGTAATGCTAATTTAGTTTCAAATATCAAGTCGTAGTTAAATATTCCTTTAACTGATCATCAAGTTTGATTTGTGCTTATATTTCCTAAATAACAGCAAACTCTCTAGGTGTTTCTGAGTTATGGCTGCCACTCTGAGAATCAAGATAGATACGGTAGGCAGCTTAAAGGACAGTTTTCCCAAAAGGCAAGAGAAGGTAGCCTCGCATTCACACCAACATTTACATATATGCCCAAACATTAGCCTTAACTCTCTCATTTTACTCAGGTCTAAACTTCGCCATTGTTCAGACAGATGTGTTTGGAAACCAATGGTTCTGACAATAAAAACTTCAATTAGGCTCACAAGAAAACACTCAGTTGACCTGAGAACCTGAAAGGGCAGAGCTAAAGCTAAATACTTCATGCCAGCCTTTTATAAATCCTATGGCAGACTCACCCACACCCACGCCATCCTTGACAAGTACGGAGCAGTGTTGCTCCCAGCAGCTGCGGCAAAACTGGTGCTGACAGGCCAGAGACAGTAGGTTTTCCTTCCGCACAAACTGCATACACACTGCGCAGTGGTGAGGGGGATGGGTTGTGGGGACCTGGGGAGAGGCAGAGTGATATGAGCCACGGGAGGCAATTCTGACCCTGCAACAAGTGTCAGAACTCAACTTCAATGTGTGCACTCTGCGAGTTCCAGTTTTGAGCAGAAAGCATATTATCAGGAAGGCTTTCTGAAGGAGGTGGTAACTGAACTAGGCTTGATGAATCACTAGGATTTAGAGAGGCAGAGAGAAGATGGAAATGAGAACTAACAGTAGTTTATAACGTCAGGCTGAAAAGACCCAGATTTCAGAACTGTCAAGGTCCTTAGAGGTCATTCAAATCCACCTTCTTTCAGAGGCTATTGGGTTTCTTTAGAAAACTGCCCTCATTCAGCACAGCACAGAGTTGCTCCTCAACAAGTACTACAAACCCAGCCATATAGGTGCTTAGAGGCTGAGTGTGAGCCTCTAACAGCCCACAGTGCAGTTTTACTTGTCAAAGACAGTGGTTTTCCCATATCAATATGTCCAAAACACACAGTATTACAGTTTTTACCAAGTTACAACTCATCCTTAACATACCAAAGAGATGTCACATACAATTAATTTAGAGAGATGAGGAAGGCTTCTACAAGGGAAGAAACTCTTCTAGTTTGTGGGCAAATAACTGTAAAGCTTAAACTCCAGAATCCATACCATGCTACAACTGGCAAAGACAATCCGGGGACCCCAGCCAAAAACACTAACCAATGAAAAAGTCCACTACATGTTTAACATTAGGTTCTTGTTAGTTTACTGGGAATACAGAAAATAACTTGAGGAAAAGGACCGTATTCTCATGTTTGTCCAGTATGCTCCTAGAAATTTTCTCCTAAGAGACTGCAGAAGTTATGTGGTGATCTGAGCCCCAATTCTCCCTCCTGAGAGTGCTTTTAACATGGCCCTCATTCATCTGACAAATGCTGACTGAACTCCCAGATACAGAGGAAATTGCTATACATTGATTCCTAAACTTAAAAAGCACTTACAGTATAGTAGGGGAGCTGAAAAGATATGAGTGAATTACTACAACATACACGTAAAGGTTTAAAGATATAATTAGAGGAGTTTGGAGGGGAGTGGTCCCAGGAGATAGGTTTAGGTTTTTTGAGAGATGGCTTGCATGTGGGTCTCTAAAGATGAGTTCCATTTCCACAAGCTGAGATGGGGACAGAATCTGGACATTCCAGGCCAGGGAAGGCACAAGCAGAGTCAAAGAGGTATGTGGTGAGTGGGAACACCAAGAACACAGCAGGAATAGAGTACAGGCTGTATGTAAGTGCAAGGAAAAAGGTGAGGCTGGAGAGGGCAGGCAATGATTCCTCATCTATGAGGAAAATTTCCAAACTATAATGGAAATGGAAGATTTAGGCCTATGCTGGAACAAATATCATGGGCATATTGCACTATAAACAAGGCAAGATGGTTCTCAATAACAATGTGAGCCACAGAAAGAGTCACAGACAACAGGAGAAGCCTTATTCAAGGAGGACACACTCACATGTTTTGATGGATTGGGCTGAACTCGAGCCTCAACGAGCAGTTGAGCAGAATTAGACTTGTATCTATAAAACAAAAAGTAGAAATAAAGGGAATCAGAACCTGAAGACAAATAGTTTTACTTCTGAACAAAAACAGGATAGACCAACAGGTGTTGCAGTCACACTAAAGTGTCTTTGTCTTTTAACTACCTTCTCGCAAAACCAAGCTTGCTTTTTACCTTACTACAAATACTTTCTGCTTTTTCAATTTTTTTAGCTCTCAATTGGTATAAGAATAACAACTCTGTCTTAAAGGCACTGAACTATAAGAAAAATACTTATGAAGGACCATATCTGCTTTAAGTCCCTTTCTGGAATTACAAGCAAATATCTCTATGTCTTCAGAATAGGAAAGGATATCTTAAAGACACAGAAAAAGTAAAGCATAAAGGAAAACTCTGTATGCTACATTTAAGAACTTCAGTTCAGGGAATTCCCTGGTGGCCTAGTGGTCAGGATTCTGGGCTTTCACTGCTGTAGCCCAGGTTCAATCCCTGGTCACGGAACTGAGATTCCACAAGCCAAAAGAACTTCAGTTCATCAGAAGACAAGATAAAGTGAAAAGCCAAGCTATAAACTGAAAGATAATTCAATACATATACAACTGGTAAAGAACTGATATTCAGAATAAACAAAACAAAAACTCCTAAACGTCCATTTGAAATGAAAAACAATTAGAAAAATGGGCAAAAGACATAATAGGCATTTCACAGAAGAGGAAGCACAAATCACATAGGAAAAAATGATCAACCTCCTTAATAATCTGGACATTGAAATTAAAAACAACCAGATGCCATTTACACCCACCAGACTGCAAAACTTTAATTCTGATACTCATACACCACGTGGGTATACAGCATGGTACAATCACTTTGGAAAACATTTTGGCGTTATCTAGTAAAGCTGAAGTAACACATACCCTACAGCCCAGCAATTCACTTTCTGTACTTAACCCTAGAAAAATTATGTGACACTATAAGTCATGTACAAAAGTTTTCAGAGTTGCATTATTTTTAACAGCAAAAAACTAAAAACTCACAAATAGTTTTAGACAGGAGGATGGATAAGATGTCATGATGTTCAACCTTGTTAATTTAAAAAGTTGAAGAATACATATGATATGATTCCATGTCTGTAAAGTTCTAAAAACATACAAAACTGTAAGATATATAATTTAAGAATAAATAAGAAAATAATCAATACCAAATTCAAGGTACTGGTCGCCCTGGAGAAGGAAGGGATTGTAGCCAGGCAGGGATTGCCATCAGAGGCCTCTGAGTAAAGGTCAGAGGGTTTCTTTGTTTGCTTTATTTGTCTTTAAAACCTATATACATCACACATATGCATGCGAGTGCGCACTCACACATTTTTGGAAAAAAAAATTTCATAATAAAAATTTAATTCCTTTCTGGAATGAGGTATGGCATAATACATTTAAAAATAAAAACAGTTACCATGTGGCAATAAAAGTGCCACACAAAGTCCAGGTAATCACATTACCAAGACACCAGGAATCTGAGCAGGGAAGAACTACATCTCATATACACGATTTCCTTACTCTGCCTAGTCAGAATGCCTACTTCAATTTTTATTCCTAGTTCTCACACTATTATTCTTAATATCTTTATAGCTATCCAAATTTTCTCCATCCCCAAGTTAGGCTAGAGAGTTTGGACAGTGCTAGATACCCACTACCGGAACCTATGTGGTTCCAGAGTTTTGGATAGCAGTGCAGACAGGGAAGTTCATCTGGAAGTCTACCTAACTGTATTCAGCTCTTCAGTATAGAGAGTGAGAGTGCAGTTAGTGAACCAGGAATGCATTTGCTCTTTCCTGATGAGGCTGAGCTGCTCCAGCTAGTTTGGCCTTCTTAGCCTAGAGAAGGAAAGGCATAATGATCTTCCTCTGCCAATGAACAGAATCACACCATACAGAGAAAGAAGACTCACTGTGGTGTGAAAGAGCAGGGGTAGTGACCAGTGCACTGCTCAGCAGGGGCAATTTTGTTCTCCAGGAGTTATCTGGCAATCCGGAGGCATTTTTGATTTAAGGACTTCTAGTAGGTAGACCCCGGAGATTCTTCCAAACCTCCTACAAGTCACAGAACAGTCCCTTCACAACAAAGAGTTATCTAGCCCAACACATCAACAGTGCTTAGGATGAGAAACCCTGAGCTAGACAGAAGCACATGCCTCTTAGAGGAATCCCCCTAGAGGATGCATGAGGAGGAAGAACCCCTCCTCCTGACAACTTCCAGGACACCTGAGACTCCAAGCTGTGTGCCTCAAGGGCTCTGGTTCTGGAGGTGTGGGGTAAACTAGCTGACCTTTTCTCTGAAGGTAATATGCACTATGTCATGATGTATTCCTCACTTGATGTGTCTGAAAGAAATAACTGGAGATACTGTCAAGTGTTATCTAGAAGGGAACTGATTAAAAATTAACAATGGCATAAAAAATTTGACCTAACTTCACTGTACAACAACAGGGGTTTGGAAAAGTATGGAACATCTATATAATAAAATACTGTGCCAGCATTAAAACTGGGGTAGAAAGAATATGCTGAAAACATGGGAAAATGTTCACCATATACTGAGAGAAAAAAGGCTATACACTATGATCCAGTGTTTTAAAAATATAATCTGCACACTGTAAGGATATTCTCCAAAATATAAACAATAATCATCACTGGGCGGGTAGGCAGAGAGAGGAGCTATGGGCGATGCCAGCTCTTCCTCCCCCAAACACCTTACCTGTCCATTATCTCTGCGACTTGCCAGTGGAAATTAACTAATATAAGTTTAGCAACTGAATGTGATACCTAGAAAGAAAAAAAAAAGAAATCAAATTATAACGTAGTTTCTTTCAGAGTGCTCTGTATTTTGAGAAATGCATACATTCATCTCTATTGCAGGCCCAGGCTTGACTTTCAAATTCTTCCTCTTGGTTCTCTGTTTCATCTTTCAAGTTCAGACTCTTATAGTCTTAGTGATTTCCTGGATCTCTTGATTTTTCGATCTTTGTTTTCATTAATGACCCTTCAAAGAAATTAGTTTGATTTGAAACTTATGCGAAACCATCCTATCTACCGTAAATTAACGACCCAGCATCCAATTTAAGCAAAAGAGCTGTTAGGTTCCCTAATGTGATTTGTTTCCTCAGGCTGCTGTAGGAGGTCATACATGGTAAGTGCACCTCTAGTTAGGCCTGTTACTTGCAGAAAACCTCAGGCTTGGACTTCTTGTATAAACCCAGAAAAACAAAACAAACAAAAAAAACCCCTGTTTAAAATCTCTGAATTCCCGGCAACTAATGAGCCCTAACTGCAAGGAGAATTTAGAAGTCCGTGGGCACCCTTTCTGGCCCCTACATTCTCCTTTAAAGCACAATGGTTATGGCTATCAAAGAGCCTCAGAAGGTGTACTGAGCTAGCAATTCCACCTCAGTAAATTTTTCCTGAGGAAATGATACAGGATATGCAGTTCCTGAAAAGGATGCTGCATAGCTAAGTTTACTGACGCTGAAAGTAGTTCATATATTAATTTTAATGTTAATAGGAAAGTAAGCTAGTTACAAAACAGAACCCTGAACATCAAGACTTGGGTGGGGGCCTAATCTTTTTATTTTTGGCCGTGAGGCTTGTGAGATCTTAGTTCCCTGACCAGGAATTGAACCCAGGCCTCCAGCAGTGAAACACAGAATCCTAACCACTGGACCACCAGGGGGCCTAATCTTCTAATCCGGCTCGGGGGTCAGAAGATTAGGATGTGTTTGGAGGCCTAGATAAGGATACCCAGAGAGAGCACTGCAAAACACAAGGGTGCTACTGAATCAAGGAAAAACAAGGAGCACACTTCAACATAGGGAGCCAAGAGAATACACAGAACCTTGGTACTCTGCTCACTGGACTGAGTTTTCATACAGGAGCAACCAAAGACCTATAAGGTGGTACATGCCTGGTGCACAGATAAGAACTGCAGGAGGGAAGACACACAGTGACCAACATGTGGTCCCTGCTCCCTAGAGCTCAAATCACTCCTGAAAAGAGACACATACATCCCTATTAAACAATAGCATGTCTCAGTGCACTATCAGTGAGTGAGTGCTTTCCTGTCCTACAACCCAGGTACATCTGGAGAAAACCAAGGACTCAAGACAGCTTACTTCACTAAGAGTGGGGGGTCCCCACTTTCTTCCATGCAAGGTAAGAGGCATGTGACCCATGCATGTTGCTGTAGTATTTTCTTATTGAGGCTCATGGAGACTTCAGGCCTAGGATTCCTTAGTTATAGCTGACATTTCTTCTAAATGATTCTATAAAAAAACTATGCACCTGGGACTTCTCCGTTGGCACAGTGGTTAACAAACCGCCTGCCAATGCAGGGGACATGGGTTCAAGCCCTGGTCCGGGAAGATCCCACATGCCGCGGAGCAACTAAGCCCATGTGCCACAACTACTGAGCCTGTGCTCTAGAGCCCACGAGCCACAACTACTGAGTCCGCGTGCCACAACTACTGAAGCCCACGTGCCTAGAGCCCGTGCTCTGCAACAAGAGAAGCTACCGCAGTAAGAAGCCTGCGCACTGCAAAGAAGAGTAGCCCCCGCTCGCTACAACTAGAGAGAAAGCCCGGGCACAGACCCAATGCAGCCAAAAATAAATAAATTAAATTTTAAAATTAGTTTCCTTTAAAAAAAAAAAACTATGCATCCACACAGACCACTATCACAGAATGAAAACCGAGAAAAAACATTTCGTTTAAAATATTATTATGAAAAATGTTGTTCATATTAAAATGTTAAAATTTGCTTGAATGCTGCTTTTGGCTACAAATACATTTTTAAAACCTGAAAATGATACTTTTTATTTTTTTAATTTTTTAATGTTTCTGGCTGCACCGCGCAGCTCGTGGGATCTTAATTCCCCAACCAGGGATTGAACCTGGGCCCTCGGAAGTGAGAGCACTGAGTCTTAACCACTGGACCACCAGGGGATTCACAAAATGATACTGGTTTAAATTAGCTCCTCGCTGGAACCTTGTCATCTCTTATCCAGTGGGGCCCAGTCGGCCATGTACCCACTGTTTTCTGTCCTGACTTCTAAATGTCTCATTGTGAAGTAGCTACCAAGTCATCTCAAAGACACTGAGCCACTCAGGAAACCCAGAGGAGTCCTGGCTATGTCCAGCAGCCACCTTCCCTTATCACCACAGATGGCTTAGAGGAACCTGTTGGCTAAGAACAGGGGGTCAGGCTGCCTCTCACAGATCCACAGAGCCCAGAACTGGACTGGACACATGCTGATCATTAAATGACATTATGTCTTTAATTTATGGATTTTCAAAATGAAATTTCTTCTTCTTTTTTTTTTTTTTTTTTGCCACACAGCATGCGGGATCTTAGTTCCCTGACCAGTGATTGAACCCGTCCGTGCCACCTGCAGTGGAAACACAGAGTCCTAACCACTGGACAACCAGGGAATTCCCAAAATGAAATTTCTTGATCTTCCTAAAGAAACAATTTTAACACCATACCTGGTCTGATCCCTTGATCTCAACAGCACTAACAGCAGCAACAAAGTCTCAGAATTAGCACACCAGATGCAGCCCATCCATCTATGAAAACAACACAGCTATCCGCTGAAACTGAAAATTTTATTGATGACTACAAGTCCACTAATGACCAACTCAGAATATTCCAGTACAGTTGAGTTCTGGTGAGGACTGATAATGTGAAGAGAGGATGCATCTAGCACTTCATAAAACTGAACAGATGTGAGTCTATCCTTTCAAAGCCAGCAGCCAAGAATACATCAATATATACAAGGCAGTAGGCACGTGCATCAGCTGTATGCACCTCCCACCAGCCTTCTGCAGGAGGCGCTGTGATTGCCCATATTATGTGAATAGTATATCATAAACTATTAGGGACTCTTCTTCAATTAATCCATTATGAACCTGAAGGAAAATGCAGAATGACGCACCTTGTCCAGTAATGAACACCAGGTAAGATCTACAGGGAAATCAGGTTCCAAAGGGCCCTCTGAGCAAAAGCAGCACAGGGTTAAAGGAAGAGTACCTAGAATTTATGCTAAAAGGTAGTCTCAGAAGAGAGGCCACGTCCTCTCTGATTTGGGTCACAAGAGAGAACTGACTTCACCATTGCCCCCCCAGCAGTCTCCCAGAGGAAGAGACGTCAGGTGATTGTAGGGGGATGGGGCAATATTTAAGCCACCTTCAGCAAGAGGGCCAAGACAAACCTCATGTATGATATTAAAACATTAAAGATAAAAATCTGTCATTCTCAGAGTGCAAACAGCTGAGCTTTCTCAGGAATGAACTACCTGAGTATTCACAGCATTACTGAGTTATGCTCAAAGAGCTTGGCAATCCATCCTGAATCTATTAAAGTCAACACTTAACAACTGGGGACTTCCCTAGTGGTGCAGTGGTTGAGAGTCCGCCTGCCGGGCTTCCCTGGTGGCGCAGTGGTTGAGAGTC